>NC_087214.1:47006925-47009425 GCF_015104395.2 Macrobrachium nipponense
TAGAAGCCCACTGTCAAGAATACTTGAGACACCAACTCCAACTAGAGCTGTCTCCTTATAATACCTATTAAAAATACTTTATGGGCCTGATCATACTCGCTAATGTGTGAGGGATCTTCACTCAGAATTTTAAGCAGCTGTTGTAATAAATAGGACGTGATAGGTTATGAAATTTACCCATAACTTCAGAAGTTTCCAAGAAACGGAAATTCTGGTCTTTTGGCGGCTTGCTGACGCCATGTTTTCAGAGGTGAATGTCTAAAACTTCTATGGCGTGGAGTGCATGATCTCTCATAGAAGATGGGATATTTATATGCCATAACTACTGAATTTTTCAGCTGAGAGGATTGTTTATTAAGTGTCCAGTATTCTGGACACTTTTTAGGGCCGGGTACGAAGGTATATATTTCAACTTTATCACTGACACAATTGTTTTGTGCATTAATACTGTTACTACAGCAGAGTCCAGCTGGCTTTACAGCTAAGCCCGCTTACTGATTACGTCACGACCATTCATTCCTTGAAGCTGATTAGTTGGAAATAGTTTCGAAAAATTTGTTAATCTGTGGTTCTTTTCATCTTCATTTATTTTGCAACAGTTGTTTTGCCGAACTGGAAAACGTTGTCCTGATTATAATATAATCCAAGAGGAGGTGAAAGACGATTCTGTTACTGCTGTGAAGTTCATAAACACCCGACAGCCAGGAACTTGGGAACATGAGGTCTTCTAAGTCTTTTACAAGAATGCAAATAAGACTTTTTGCATTGAAGTACTGAAAAAAAAATAGACTACTAAATTATTTGGTATGTGTTATACGTTCTAATGCTTACATTAGTTATGCGGGTTACTTTTAATTTTTAAAAAAAATATACGAAGAGGTTAGCGAATAGGTGGTGGAGGCTTCCTCTTCGTTTCTAATAATTTTCACCCTCCGACACCTTCGTCTTCGGGAGGAAGAGCTGCTTTGCGGCACAATAATCCCATTTTAGCCGCGAAGAGCTTCTTCGTCCAAGATGTCGGTTTAAAAATATGGCCCATAGATGTGTGAATGCCCTAGGACCTCCAATCCTTTGTATGATCTTAGATATGTGGGTGACACCTTCCTTGCATTTAAGGACTTTCAGATGTGGATTTGTTTTATGAATATTTTAGTTCCCGTCACCCCAACATTTGTTTTACTTGTAAAACAGAACACGCTGATAAGTTGTTGTTTTTGGATGTTCAGATGTACAGAAATGGAGGCAAATTTTAAACCTCGGTTTACAGGAAAAGTTAATTTACTGGCTGGAGATTAGATCACCTCAGTTTTTCTACAACGTTGTATAACTTTAATTCGATATGTGCGGTAAATAGAGCTTAGTGTTTTTCATCTAGACATGGTTTTCCTCCAGAATTATTCCATTAAAAACTTACCCCATTTTTGTATTCTACCAAATTGTGCAAAAGTTTTGTTTTTAAAACGAAAAGTTTTTGTCCCAGTTGTTCGCAGTGAAAGGGTGGTCTGAGATACACGGGATCCAGTTCTCCCTGGCTCGGACACAGTTTTGGAACATAGATATCTTCTTTTTGAAACAAAGTTTCCTTTTCAGCCATAAGAGAGCACATTTTAGCACGACCTTTTAAGTACTGATCTGGATCTTAAAGTACTGTCTTTTTCCTCAGCAAACTAGTCCTCATTTCAGTCACTGGCTGTAAAGAGGATGAAACTGGAATTGAACAACAACTTGTTCAGTATAGAACTAGCTGGAGTGGAGGAGATTCGGATGGTGTCTTCCTTTTTTTCAAATTTCTAGTATGTTATCTCCCTAGATTAATAGATTCTATAAATTTTTAGCGCGACATATCTTTGCGGATGAGCTCACACTTAGTTATACAGTGTGTTCCAAAAATCCAAATATCTGCAGACTACAGTAACTACAGAACAATTTCTATTCTCCCTGTGCTCTCCAAAGTCGCATAAAAACATCTCTTTAAACCACTATATAAGTATATGTGGATTCTAGCGGATTGTTCCCAGATAGTTAGTATGCATATAGAAAGCATTTCGCTACTTGCGATGCACTTTTAGATTTGAGAGAAACTTGATAAATGCTTTGAGTGTAGAGTAATTCAGTTAGATTTTAGTGCTGCTTTCAATTAAGTAAATCACAAGGCACTTATTTATAAACTCCACAATCTTTGAGTGGGTGGATATGTTATAGGTTTACTACAAGATTTCTTTATCTATTGTGTCTAGAGTTCCATAGGGTTGTGTTCTTGGTCTACTGTTATTTATCGTGTATACAAGGGATATAGCTGCTGGACTGGAAAACAGGAATGTAGAGTATGGTGATGATGAAACATTTCAATAGTGACGGAGCAGATTAATGAATGGCGTAGTTGGTGGGGTATGCGGCTGAACTCCAGTAAAGCGAAAGCACTATTGATTAGATTGATTAGCAGAACTCGTACTGATTTTCCATCCAATCCTCCTCTTCAGGTGGATATGACTATGTTGAA
>NC_087214.1:47015080-47047580 GCF_015104395.2 Macrobrachium nipponense
TGACAGTGAAAAGATTATGATATGGAGTATTTCAAAACAGCCTTTCGATAGAAAGGTTACAATAACTTCACACCAACGATGAGGAAAGGCGTTTACGTTTGTCCAAATATTCCAAAATTATTTTTTGTCCATTACCCAAAAAAACTTTTGTCTTGAGTAACTTCGACAGTTTAGGGAAAACAAATAGTTCTGGAACTGCTCAAGTTGACCAAGTGGATGGAATACCCACTAAACAGTCCTATTTCGATTCCCCGTTGTGCCAGTTTTCTTACAACGAATATTCCGAATGGGATACATAGTATATAGAGCAGATCTTTTCTCAAATATTTGAGATAATATTTATCTTGACAGTTCAAAGCAGTGGCCGAAGACTGGTAACACAACATCATGACTGGAGAAACAAACGTTTGAAAAAGTTTGGTTGGTGTCGCGTCCAGCTCTCAAAACCACAACCAAAACAGAAAGGAACCACCAAAAGTTTTGTCCTTTAGAGAGAATTCTGCGTTCCTGAGGCTTAACAATTATTGAAAACTGTAGAGCGAAAATGGAACTTTGCCAAATCTAGTGAAACTTCTGCAGTTTATTGCTGAGACTCAATACTTATTATTCAAAATTTATGGAACTTTACTACTACTCTTCTCCGAATTTGCTTTTGCATAGCCTTAATGATTTTTTTAAAATGGTCTTTCGAAACTGGCAACTGTAACGAATCATTATGTGATAGTACACAAAATTCAAGGAGTACCTACTCCTTGTTCACTGCAATCATAATTATTATGGTTATGATACTGCACAAATATAATATATTGATATAAACTTTGTATTGAAGCGGTGATATATAAAGGTAAAATTTATCGAACCCAGCCTGTAATTTATTTTAAGAAACGACTGAAATGAGAAGGACTAGTTTGCTGAGAAAAAAGACAGTACTTTAAGATCCAGATCAGTACTTAAAAGGTCTTGTGCTAAAATGTGGCTCTCTTATGGCTGAAGAGGAAACTTTGTTTCAAAAAGAAGATATCTTTGTTCCAAAACTGTGTCCGAGCCAGGGAGAACTGGATCCCGTGTATCTCAAACCACACTGCGAACAAAGGTGTACCAGAAGAGTTTTTTTTGCATGAAGAGTAGGCGTCTCCTGCAACAGTGGTCTAAAATTAAAAGGATTATTTTAAAAATGACCCTAATTTGAGCAAAACTTTTTAAGTATTCCCTTGTCATTTGGACAATATAGCTACTATAACCTAGGTGAAGTAATTTTAATGTACTTTGCATCTTTACTAGCAGTAATGTACGCAAGTCTGGGACAAAACTTTTCATTTTAAAACTTTTGCACAATTTGGTAGAATACAAAAATGGGGTAAGTTTTTAATGGCATAATTCTGGAGGAAAACCATGTCTAGATGAAAAACACTTTAAGCTCTATTTACAGCACATATCGAATTAAAGTTATACACAGTTGTGGAAAAACTGAGGTGATTTAATCCCCATCCAGCAAATTAACTTTTCCTATAAACCGAGGTTTAAAATTTGCCTCTATTTCTGTACATCTGAACATCCAAAAACAATAACTTATTAGCGTGTTCTGTTTTACAAGTAAAACAAATATTGGGGTGACGGGAACTAAATATTCATAAAAACAAATCACATCTGAAAGTCCTTAAATGCAAGGAAGGTGTCAACCACATATCTAAGATCATACATAGATTGGAAGTCCTAGGGCATTCACACATCTAAGGGCCATATTTTTAAACCGACGTCTTTGACGAAGAAGCTCTTCGCGGCTAAAATGGTATTATTGTGCCGCAAAGCAGCTCTTCCTCCCGAAGACGAAGGTAGTCGGAGGGTGAAAATTATTGAAAACGAAGAGGATGCCTCCAAACACCTCTTCGCTAACCTCTTCGTATATTTTTTTTTTGTTTTTTTTAAATTAAAAGTGACCCGCGTAACTAATGTAAGTATTAGAACGTATAACACATACCTAAAATTTTTGTAGTCTCTTTTTTCAGTACTTCAATGCCAAAAACTTTTATTTACATTCTTGTAAAAGACTTAGAAGACCTCATGTTCCCAAGTTCCTGGCTGTCGGGATTTTTGTTTGGGGGGGATGAACTTCACAGCAGAGACAGAATCGATCTTTTCAGCTCCTCTTGGGTTATATTACAATCAGGGACAACGTATTTCAGTTCAGCAAAACAACTGTTGCAAAATAAATTTCTCGAAACTATTTCCAACCAATCAGCTTCAAGGAATGGTCATGACGTAATCAGTAAGCGGGCTTAGCTGTAAAGCCAGCTGGACTCTGCTGTATCAATTGTATTAATGCACAAAACAATTGTGCAAGTGTTAAAGTTTAATATATGCCTTCGTACCCGGCCTAAGTAAAGTGTCCAGAATACTGGACACTTAGTAAAACAATCCTTTCACCTGAAAAATTCAGTAGCTTATGGCAAATAAATATCCCATTTTCTTTGAGAGATCATACACTCCACACCATAGAAGTTTTAGACATTCACCTATGAAAACATGGCGTCAGTGACCAGAATGCCGTTTCTTCTTGGAAAACATCTGAAGTTATGGGTAAATTTAATAACCTATCACGTCCTGTTTATTACAACAGCTGCTTAAAATTCTTAGTGAAGATCCCTGACCAAGCCCTGACCAATGTATTTTTAATAGGTGTTATAAGGAGACAGCTCTAGTTGGAGTTGGAGTGTCAAGTATTCTTGACAGTGGGCTTCTATTAATTGGAAATTGATTTATATTGAATAAATTGTAAACTGCTTCATCATACACGCTTTATTTTAAACTTAGAACCTAGTAGATACTTTTAGAAATTCGTCTTCTATATATTTTGTAGTAATGAAATGATCATGATGTCACATTTAATCTGTGAATTGTAGTTTGAAGAAATGCCTTGCTGGGAAGTGTGCAGAATTTTCGACACTGGCCTCAGCAATACAACGATTTTCCTTTTTTTTCTATTAGTTAATGCTGGAAACTCATTGCATCAACATTTTGCTATTTTTGCTTAACTTAAATTGGTTTTAATGACTCACTTGGAAGTTTCATCAATAATTACATTAACATCATCTACCTAACAAAAGTGGACGTGTTAAATTGCTCTGTTACAGACCTAAAAATTTCATTTATGACGAAGTTTTATTTGAACTAAATTTAAGTGTAAGCCTCAATAGCTGTTGAGTTCCTGAAGCCTTAATGTAAAGACATTGTCTGGCATTTAGCAGAGAGAGAGAGAGAGAGAGAGAGAGAGAGAGAGAGAGAGAGAGAGAGAGAGAGAGAGAAAATTTATTTTGTTAAGTGATCTCATGTAATCTGCGTGATAAGGGTGGGATAATATAACTGGTTTTGGCGCCTAGAATGTACTGAATGAGTGGAAATTTGTACTGGAGGGGAAAGAAATTTGGTATAAAAAAAGTCTCTCCTCCTTCCAGGGGATTGCAGGAGTATGCTAGGAAACTGAAGATATTTACGATACAGGTTGGTTTAACCTTGAATTAGTAATAAACTAGATGGAACGGTGAGGCGAAGGTTGAAGGTACAATGATTATTACCTTCTTGGAGAAAATGGGGAAAATAAAGATAGGGATTCGAGATTCATAAAATAGAAATGAGAAAAGCGTAATGCGTCAAACTAGTGTTGGTTCTGGGTATAGACACATTGAAGTGAGGATAGCTGACTTGAATGATATGATAATGCAACGATAGTTTATTGAAGTGATAATTATTATTGTTTGAGATGCAGCTGCACAGGTCAGAACATTAAATAACTCAAAGTAAATCGAAAAGTATTTAATGGACATTATAATCTTGAGAGGCAGGACCAATCAATAAAAATTATTACAGAAATGCCTAACATCCAAGAGTCACTGAAGCGTTCTCTCGAAATGTGAATTGCGAAGGTCCCACCCCAGGACCTCGAGTACCGTAAGAGCCGATCCGGCTAATGCTGACCGAAGTGGTCGTAAAGACCAAACCGGTCTCATTTCACGACGGAGCCAAAGGACGCAAAAATGGGATAATAACCTCCGTTATCGGATCGGGGAGCCTTGTATCGGCGCCGGTTTTATCAGGAAAGGTTCTAAACAAAGGTTTATTCTGGAGGTTGGCGTCATAAACCATGAATTGGATGAAAACATGGTTCCGCCGGATTTTCGAAACAACGAAGTTGTAAAATTCAAATATTCGGGTTTTGTAATGTTCGATTTAGTTCTTTGTTTATGATGAAAAATATGGAAATGTCCACGAATATTTGGCCATTGGCCAATTTCTTGTTTTGTATCTTTCATATTTCCGAGGGGATTTTATTTATGACTTGAGTAAACTATAGCCATAAAAAAAACAAAAAAAAAAAAAAAAAAACGACAAGTTTTATACTCATGCATGTCTAACAAAATTATGCTAAACAGCAGTATTTATGGAAATTTTAGCAATACAAACTGCGTCATTAATAAGACATTCATGAAGGATATTCGTCTGAATAAATTATGTACAACTGGAATTTGGGTTTTTATTATTTCACTGGTATTCACTCTAATTTCAGAAATTTTAACCTCCAGACAGAGAGTTATCCGTTAGTTTCTGGTAATAACAGCGATCATAAATTCAATAAACAATACCTTGTTTTATCAAGGTATCGTCTCTACATTCACTCATTTCTTCTGCTAATAGTTTTATTCTTCCCAGTTACTCGCCTTTAAGGATTTCATCAGATTTCGAGACATGTGTATATATTGGTAATGAAGGTCAATTTGTTTTCCCTTTGTGGATGATGCAAAACTACACTTTCGTTTACGTATTTCCATGTTGTTTTTATGAAATTACAAATATATTTTAAAATCTGTACACGTATTAAAAAATACCTCTACACCTCTTATCGAGCAAAAATTATACATTCGGACAAAAAGAATCAGCTGCAATAATTTTTGTTAATCATTATTAGAAAATTTACGGTCTGTTGTTAGAACAAACAAGGCGTGATGTGACCTCCAGCTTACTCGGGACGTGTGCAAGATTTTTCTTACGCACAAGTTGTAAACATTATATTCCTAACTTACGTGAAGTGGTCTTCGTAATTAGTACTCATACTTAGTACTACCTATTCTAACAACGAGGATCAAGTAAAATGGACACTAATTAAACACCGTTCATATATTCTCAGTTTTAAGTGGAAACACAAAATAATCAAACAGGATCATAGCCTATATTAGGTACACCCAAATAAATTAGAACATGCTTAACTCTATGGTCAAATAGAGCCTTGTTTCACCAACGAAAATTGAAATAAATACGATAGATATTATTAGAGAATCATTTTCCTGTACTATTAACAAGCACAATTATTTCTTACATTTTCATTTTATAAAAAAATCATAAATATCCTATCCTAAACTTTCTGTATCTTTAACTTGAGGTGAAACACCTTTTTTCAGACTCTTTTTAGGCTCTTCACAGACCTTTCCTACCTCCCAACAAGAACGAGAACAACAATAACAATAACGGCGTAAGTTAACAACACCATATTCTTTTGTACAAATTCCGACCCGAGAGGAACTGGAGAGAAAGTTACTCTCTCCGCTTTCACCTTATGCATCTCTCACTGGCCATCTTGGGCGAACAACAATGAATGGGCCGTAGGTCGAACAGGTATGATTGTGTGTGTGAGAGAGAGAGAGAGAGAGAGAGAGAGAGCTGCAAGCACTATCAGTTTTGTCCTGGAAAGAGACAAAGAAAAGAGACTTCCATTGAGAAGGCTAATTGCGCGCACAGAAAGGTACATTAACGATAGAAAACTTTTCAACCAGATGTATGATAAACTTTGCAACGGCCTTCTTGGACGATGACGCGATCAGCTGTCGAGTCCTGCCTGGGAATTTTCCAAGGTAAATATTGTGAAAGAAACATTGTGAGTGGCAGGCTAACATAAGGCGAGAGAAAAGAGCTATGAATATGCTCATTCAAAATAGTCTTTCGCGTAGAAATTTCATTATATACTTCGTAATCATTGAAGCATTATAATCTCAATATTCATATTATTTTCGTTTATTGCCCGAACCTTTGTCTTCTCTAACTTCGACAGTTTCCAGTCAATGGTCATGTTTGTTTGTATGTGTTTTTTTGACGTTTCCATAGAACCAGTGGTTATTCACCAACGGGACCAACGGCTCTACGTTACTTCCGAACCACGTCAAGAGTGAACTTCTAAGTAAATAGTCATGGAACTGATCAACAGGATCAAGTTGATGGTGCAACTACTGATCCGTATTATAGCATTTTAGTCCTTCGATTTCCTGCGACGCTTTAGTTTCACCACAATGATTATTTCGTAGACGATCTTTTCTCAAATTTGACTCAAAATCTTGAGTTTCATAGCAGAGACGCGATGACTGGTAACACTAGAAACCAATGACTGGGGAGCAAACGTTTTCATATGCAGCTAACGTTTGAAAAAAGTACGGTAATATAGCTTCCTAATACCCAAACCCTGAAGAAAAAACGAAAAAAAAAGAAAAAAATCACTATATGTTCTATGTTATCTAAAGAGAATTCAGCGTTCCTAAGGCTTAACAACTGTTGAAAACTGTATAGCGAAATGGGAAATTTGCCAAATCTGCTGAAACTTGTGTAGATTATTGCTGAGACTTGATAAATTTATAAAAAAAAAATCTTGAATTTTACTATCCTCCGAATTTGCTGTTGAATAGCCTAATTATTCTTTTAAAATAGCGGCAACTGTAAAAAACCATCTGGGGAACAAAAATTATGGAACACTACCGTAGTCCACTGCAGTCATAAATGTTATGGCTGCAATACTGTACAAAACTGTATACATATCTGTATTGATATACACTTTTTAGCGTAAAATTTTCAATTCCTATATCAGTGACATGAAGCTCTGCTCTGTATTAAACCCCACCCTTACATTGTGCATACAGTGTGGCTGTGGTATATATCAAACTTTGGCAGAAGGAAGTCTTACTGGAATTATTCCAGAATCCTGGGTTGTTGCCTTATTTGAGTAAGGATGCGTCATGAAACACGCGACGGCATCTTTTTTGCATACACATCGCAACAGGTTGAAAATAAGTCCACAACCTCAGGCGAAGAATGAAACTTTGGTAAATGCCGGAGAATCACATGGGAGTTCGTTCCACTTGTATTTATCCTGTTTGCGATGAGCATGCAGGAAGTTGCCGACGTGTGCTTTTGACGAGTTTTACTGCACTCAGAAAGAACGAGGTTTCGATCCAGTATCAGAGATCATTTTATAAGTGTAATGCCTACGTAATATAGAATAAAACTTCGCTAAGAAATGCCAATAGCATAACTGAGAAAGTACAATTTAATCAGCAATCAATGAACATTACAGGATTTCTGTTTTCTCATAAATATCAGAGACGATCATTTTCGAGCAGAAAACATTAAAACTCTCAGCATAGAAATTTATATTTATTGAAATTAAATTTTTGGTCATTCTGATGGTTCTTACATCATTATGATCAAAATTCCAAAGAGCGGAAAAGATATTCGGTATAAAATAAAAGGACAATATAGTTTATTGGTGCTTAGACGAACTCAGCATAAGCATCAGGCAAACAGGTTTTATGATAAGATCATAAGATTCAAGCGAAAGCCTATGAGGTCATTCCTGCGCTGAAGGGAAAGCTGAGGGTAAAGGAGGAAAGGTTTGAAAGGTATCACAGGAAGAAACATCACAGTTGCAATACGAAAAAAAATTTTGGAAGAGGATGGAAAGTAAGATGGAAGATGGAGAATAAGAACGGAGGTACAAGAAAAAGGAACCAAAAAAATTGCAGCTAAGGGCCGAAGGCACACTACAAAGAACCTGAAGTAATGCCTACAGTGCTCCGCGTTAGGTGAACTGACGGAACAATCCCCCCAACCCCCACCCTCCTACGGAAAACAAGTTTTAAAGGGTAGAGATGAAGCGTGAATTCAAAAGGATTTTCATTCGTCATAATAAAAGGAGCAAAACAAACAAATGATTCAGGTGTGAAACTTCTTCAAATACCTGAATTGCATTTAATGGGTTTAAATCTCTCTCTCTCTCTCTCTCTCTCTCTCTCTCTCTCTCTCTCTCTCTCTCTCTAGCCTCAGGATGTTCCGTTTTCGAAGAAATTAAGGTTAGGGGAGGACAGGGAATGCCGGAACTCAAAACTTGGGGAATTCCGTTTCGGGTCAATACTATATAAGCCATGGTCCCAAAACGGCTACATTTCCTAGAAGTAAATTTCCAGAGAGGAACTTTCTTGTTGAGCTTCTCTTTCACTTGACCGATCCAAGTAGCTGTGAATATCCGAGAATGTGTCGCTTTTTTCTTCTAAAGGTTCTCTCTCATTTTCATTGAAAATTATCTTCTCATTTCATGGAACTCTCTAAGAATACGTTAAGGTGAAGTATTATAATAACCTTAGTTTAAAAAATGATGGAACGCTGTCAAAAACAGACATGAGTGAAAAGAGCAATTTGTCCAAAGTTCTTTATACCTATTGAGCGAGAGTTACCATGCTAATAGATAATATCCTTGGCTTACAGTCAACAGTAATGCTGTCATCCATACTACTAAAATTAGTTTTTCAGAAAATGGGTCTTAACTGGAAGAAAAAAATGAAGGATTTGGGGAAATACTTACAGGAGCCTGATTTATTTCATTCAAATAACGTGAAGGACCAGCATAGCCTTAAACTTCTTGACAAATATTAAAACAGACAGGCATCATAACATGGTAAAACTAATCCAGGAGAAATATCAGTAACAAAGAACGGAGAGGCAACTGTTTTTATCTGTCGATTTTCGTGTGAATAATGGGGCAATTACAAGAAAGCCCCCTACACCCTCGTCTACCGAAATGTCCTCGTATCTCCTGGATTTCGTGTTGACTTTCCGTAGTTTCTACTCTGACCCCAGTGGTTTTGAGACTGTCATAATTCTGATATTTATCGCCGCGTAAAAAATCGAACAATTGTCGCTCTGGGAGGGTATGTTAGCAAATTTTTAAACTTTTATATTCCTTGACAAAATTGGGAATATAAAGTTTACGTTTATGTGGACGTCTTTGTTATTTGATTTTGATATCCGTATCGAAATCAGGTAATGAAGCGATTGTTCATTAAACTTTTTATCCACGGATATAGAAATATTTTTATCCACGAATATCGAAATCAAGTAAAGATGCGACTGTTCCATAAACTGTTTTTATGCACGGATATCGAAATCATGTAATGATGCGACTGTTGAATAACGGTTTTTATGTATGGATATCGAAATCAGGTAAAGATGCGACTGTTCAATAAACTGTTTTTGTCCATGGATATCGAAATCAGGTAAAGATGCGACTGTTCATTAGACTGTTTTTATGCACGGATATCGAAATCAGGTAATGATGCGACTGTTCAATAAACTGTTTTTACGCATGGATACCGAAAATCAGGTAATGATGCGACTGTTCATTAAACTGTTTTTTTTTATCCTATGAACTAGGAACTTGCAATGTCATATGATATAACGACTTTTCAAATAGAACCTTCTAGTAGTGATGTCTGCTGATTAACAAATATATACAGGAGTCTACTACGACACTACTAGTGGCTATCATAATGACTACCCTAGCCTGATAACAGTTTTTGTCTCTTCTCTAGTAACGAACCGTTAGGTGATCAGGAGATATGATCTTTCGTGGTAGAGTATTACTATACGGGGTGGATTTTTCACTTAAGCCCAATAATGGAAAAATACGATTTTCCTTTTTTTTATCATTTCGTTAGATTCTGTATCTTTTCTGTCATTGTAACTAAGTACAATCAACATTTCTGCCTTAAATATAAAGTGGTATCCATAAATATAATTATTGATATATATAAAATGTCCCTAAAACACCAAGCTTTAATTCCTGTCATTTTTATTGTAAAGTCCACTGTTTTAATTGGTAAAGGAATAGTTTCTTTAAATCCACTGACAGATCTGCACCGTCGATCTCTAGTAAAGAGGTTGATGAGAATTGGCAAAAGGCTAACCATCTAAATTTAGATGGTTTGCCATCTTTAGATGGCAAACCATCTAAAGTTAGGAGGTAAAGAGGTCATTATGAAGGAGTCATTACACAAATCTTCCAGAGGAGGACTTGTAATAGCAATGAATTCCATGCTGGATTGGAACTGACAATTAAGGAGAGAATAAGTTCTTATCTTAAAGTCTGCTTAGTAATTTCGCTTCTGTAACGGTGTCTACACTACGCTATAATATGTTGGACACTCATTGTAACACATTCCGAACAGGTTGGTGCAAGTCAACGACTTATTGGTAGTTCTGCCTGGTGCTTCATACAGTTTACCCCAGCATTTGCCAAAGGTTCCTTCTCTAATTATGGTGTTGACCTGTTTTTCAACTAGTTTATGCTATGTATGCTATTCGTTTCCAGATTGTGTTTATATTATGTTTTACTGTGACATGAATGTATCCTGATTAGAATAGTTAGCAAAGTCAAAGGTATCAGAGTAAATGTTTGAGTCACGTTTTTAGTGTTATAAACTCATGTTAGCAACTATCATACAAACATCAAACACGTTTACATCCTACTGGTGTCCCTGACCAACGCTTCATATGATTTTCCAGCATTGGCCGAAAATTATTTCTCCACTTACAGCAGTTGACGATTTTTCAATCTGCTTGTTATATGTAAACAATGCGTTGCCGACATTTTTTTCAGTAGTGTGAATGTTCCTTTACAATAATAAACCCATAATTTCATGCTATAATCTTCCTTATACCTAGAAAAATTTAAATAAAAATTTAAAAAGCGTTGCCTTATCGTGAGTATATGAGAGCACGAAATTATTAACTTGAACATTCTGTGTCTCGTGACGACGCATTCCTCACCAAGAACCATCATATTGTGTTGCAGCTATGATGCATATTAAAGCCAGTTCAAAGATGAGGTCAAGGCCATGAAAAAGTTAATTACCAAAGGTATAACAAATACGGATCCTAACGAGATAATTTCCTTACGTGTTTACTGCAGCCCGAACCTACTATCCCTTTCAGACCCGGTGTGGCATTGTTCTTCGGGAATATCTTCAAGACTTTTAGTCGGACAGTGATAACATTCTAACACAATGTTTACAGCACCCCTCCGTAATTTATAATGTTATACGAGTCAGTCAATTCTGTATAATTTAGAAGTTTACTCTTATGATTTTAAGTTATCTGTGAAAACCCAAACACCCTAGTACAGGTTCAATAAGTTCGACTTAAGCACTCCCCTTCATCAGCTCCCCCCCCCCCCCCCCCCCCCCCCCCCCCCCCCCCCCCCGCCCCCCCCCCCCCCCACAAACTCCCCCCCCCCTCCCATCCCCGTCGCACACTCACCCTTCAATCATCTCTTCTCCCTCCTATTCCTCCCACCCCTCTGCTCTCTCTCTCTCTCTCTCTCTCTCTCTCTCTCTCTCTCTCTCTCTTGAATTACAGCACACTGGAAAATATACACATACCTTGAACTTTATAATATTAGGTACATGATTTTGCTACATTATAACACAAATGTATATATTCCAACACTGAGTTAATGATTTTTGCTTATGAGTTCCTCTATGGTGTTTAACTTCATTCTTCTGTGTTGCTTAAGAATTGTCGTGGTTGCACATAGCCTTGCTCCATCTAACCTGGCCCTTAAGTTGGCATAAGTGAAGTGTAATGAGAAGAGCAAATATCTCTTCATACGCCCCAACACCTGTTCTATGGCGCTGAGTTCAGGGTGGGTTGGTATAAGTCGGACATTCATGACCCCAATCTCGGATGAGGTTATCAACTAAATTGGTGGGCTTTCGTCGGATTTCCTAGCATATTCGTAGCACATCATGATATCAACGTCACTATGATTTCACTGCAAATTGTCGGTATGAAATTTGTTGCGTAAGGCTATACTTATAAAGAGTTATGGGTAATAATCACCTGGCAAGACTTATTTTCAGTGCGCCAGCTTTCCTCTCTCCATTGAACATGTTAAAAAGTCGGAGTGCAATCACATATTTCCACTCATTAGTGCATCTAAGCAAATTGGCCATGGGCAGAGTGATTGTGGCACACCTTCAGTACCCAGCGACAATGAACTTTCTGGAATTGCATGCCTGTGAATACTTATTGTATATATTACTAAAATATTATATTCAAAACTGCCAGATGAGCCAAAACAGTCATGTTCATTAACTATCAATTCATTACTACATCCAACATTTCTATTATTAAACTATTAAACCAAATTACCATATAATAACTATGTGTAAGACTCTGTGCAATTTAGAGAGAGTTACAAGGAGTTGCAGGGATTAGAATGTCTCAAAGGAGACATCATGTCCTCATTTATCTCTAGGAGGAGATTTTAAAATTCATTCATAGTGTTCTAATGATTTTCTCTAACTTACTTTGGAACATTTCCACACTGCTGCTGTTTACAACTTCTGGTGGCAGTTCATACCATGTCTCAAATCTCTTGTATGTGAAGAAATTTCCACAATGCGATGTGTTGCATCTCTTCAGTTCTAGTCTCCATCCATTATTTCTTGTCTGGTTTTCGTTTAATGTGAAGAGGTTTCTGTCTACTTTTGTTGTGTCTTTCTGTATTTAGAATGAGTATTAGTTGTCCTCGCAGTCGCCGTGTTTCTAAGCCTACATGTTCAGGCTCTCTAGTCGTCTTTGGTAACATATTTGCCTGATAGATAGAACTAACTTTGTGGCTCTTGCTTTTACCCCTTCTAGTCTATTCATGTCTTTTCTTAGTGTTGTCAACCAAAACTATACTGCATATTCAAGATGTGGTCGAACTATTGATGTGTAGAGCAGCAGCACCGTTTCCTCGTTTCTGTGTTTGTACTGCCTCTTTATGTAGCCCACTAGTTTCTGTGCCTTCATTTCAGCTTTTATGCATTGTTTTGTGGATTTTAAATCCTTTGTAATAATGACTCCAAGGTCCTCTTCTTGTTCTACACTGTTTATGTCATTCCCAAGCAGCATGTAGATGGCATGAGAGTTGTTTGTTTTATTTGTAACACTTTACCTTTATCCAGGTTAAAAGGCATTTGCCATCTTTTTGACCACTACTCCTATTTTTCTTAAGACTTTTTGTTCATGAGTTCTATTCTCTCTTTTCTTTTCTTTTTATTTATTATTTATCTATTTTTTTGTGTTGTAGCTAGAGGGCATTTTTGGCAAAGTACGTCACAGTCTCTTAATATGCTCAGCGGTAGCATTTATTGTAATTTAAAAATATGAACGTGTTCGTTTCCAGCAGAAAACACAAAATTCCAGAGCAGACCTGATATGCAGGTCAGGAAAAACTAGGCCAAATATAAAATAGGCAAATAGTTAATGAATGAATAAAAACATTACTAGGTAAAAAAATAAATAATGACTGTTCGTGCTCACTTCAAAATAAGATTTGGTGGGAAAAATCAATTCACAAACGTCACTGATTGTCACTGTAAAATGAAAGTACACATCCATTATAATACCGAATGGCAGTCCCATTTACAGTTACCATACTAACTGATAAAATCCTTGGTTTATAGTCGATACGAACGCCAACTGTCTCAGAAGACCAAGTCTTACCTGGATGACTGACATTTAAGAGTCGCGGCGGAAATTTTTGCCCGGACCTAATACTGCTCCCATTTAAATCATTTGAATGGCTGAAATTATAGTTGATATGAAAACAAAACTAGAGAAATACATTACATAATGAAATAACATACTCGGGGAGACAAACAAAATAACGCTCAGATCGGTCAATGCCGATCACACACGCCCAAAACCTATCGTCGAACGATCGACGGTACTGTTGACCATCGTTCGACGGCACAAAACCGTTTGTCGATTTTCTTGTACATAATAGGGCTAATAATCTCCCTAAAACCTCGACCGCATAATAAAACAAATGAATATCCTCATATTTTTTTGGATTTCGTGTTTATTACTACAGTTTTCTACTAACACCAAGTTATTTGAAACTGTAATCCTTATATTTATCGTAAGGTAGAAATCTATATAATTGTCATTCGGAGAGCAACTGTAAATCTTGATTTTGTTTTCAAACGCATAAAATGTAACAGATTTTTATATCATTCTCATTCTGCGACAAAATTGATACTTAGAGATTTAACTTTATATGAATTGCGTTGTCATTTGGTTTCCATTTCGAATCGAGTTAAGAGCAGAGTGAGCTTAAAATTATTTATATTCATATCAACTAGACCCCATGGAAAAACATAGATCATAACATGCTTTACGAATAACGCCTTCTTGAAGTACGTACTGGAGATGACGTACCTCGACGCAAAAACGGAGTTTAAGTCGATATAGTTACCATTAACGGCTACCATAGGGACTGCCAGGCCTGACAACAGATGTCTTTTCCAGCGATGAGCCATTAAATGGTCAGGAGATGTGATCTTTAGTAGCCTTTCCGGGTTTAATTTGAGAAAAAATAAAAACTAAACAATCTTTAAGTTTTAGAGCGATTTCTACAATTAAGCATTTAATCTGGTTATATCGAAATGACAGGGGCACCCATCTGTTTCCACTAAATGCAATTCAATTTTGGACAGTCTTACTTATTGCAAAATTACTTACTAAGAGTATTTTTCACATAGGCCCAATAATCAGAGCAGAAATGACAATTTGTTTTTACATTACAATTCGTTACATTCCGTCTCTTTTGTGCTGTTATAACTAATCATAAGCAACAGTTCTACTATCATGAACCTTGAATATTCGAATCCTTGAATACAATGACGGATTTGCAATATGAAACGGCCCCTAAATATCGTGCCTAATTGCTGGTGGCTTTTAATGTTGAGCCCAAGTCAGCGAGTTACTGGATGGTCAACGTAGTGTTTCAAACGATTCATAAACTTCCATCTATCCAAAGGTTCTCCTCTACGACTGTCGGTGCCTAATTAGCCTGAGAACAGACAAACTATAAGAGAAACGTAACCGCTGAGAAACGTTTTATGTCACTGAACTTTTTCTAGTGTTTCCTCGCATATTTTCCAGTTCTGATACGTTTAAAACATTTCATAGTAATGTTAAATCAAAGGTAAAGGTTACAACAACAGACCCACACTTTAATGTCGTAGTCTCCTTTATACTTACAAGAGCACGTTGGTCATTAGAAAATCCAATTCTGATCATATGAGAGCACGAAGCAATAAATTTGAACATTCCCTGGCTCTATCTATCTGCCCGTCGATCTATCCAGTTCCTGAATGACAATTTTATCTCATTCACAGTCGCAAATGAAGCAAGGATTTATTGCAGGAAGGACGTAAAAATAGACGTCTGGGAACCCAAGCATCGGAGTAATGCTAGATTTATTACATCCAGCTTCCATATTTAATCTCACTATTGCAGCGGAGTTAATTGGGTCAGAAGGATTTCGCGAATTGAGAAACAAATGTTGTTCTAAAAGATTAATTTTCAGCGAGGGTGGAATCAGAATTACGCGTACAATGTCGATATTTTTGTGCCTCCAAGCGATCTGAGACTTACGTAGTCGATGGAAAATATCTTTACAAATATTTTATTACGTTTTCCCCAACATTCGAACAGTTTATTTGCACAACAGGCGACTTCAGATACTTAGTGCTACATTCCATTCCGACTGCAAGAATCTGCTTTTTTGTCTACCTTGAATATTTTACAACCCTTCCTTCTGGCCATAGCGATCCCTGCAATTTCACTCTTAAAGATTCTGAGGCTTCCCATTTTATTGCGTAATGTTAAAATGGCACAGTAAGCGCAACACATGCTCCTCTCACCCAGGCACGCGCGTGCGCACTCACTCACTCACACATACTCGCACATGCAAATTTAACTACCGAGTATGAATCCTGACCGGTTCTGTATTTATATCTAAGGCAATTTATACGCAGTGTTCCACTCTCCCTCCGGTGCGTCTGCTCATATACGTATACATCGAGAGACTGTCATTTTGAGTATATATATATATATATATATATATATATATATATATATATATAGAATATATATATATATATATATATATATATATATATTGACAGAACCTCATGAAACTGGATGGTATCAAGCGGAGATATTTTTCAAAAAAGTTACAAGCTTTCCTGGACTAAAAGTCCCGAATTCCTGGATGAAGAGCTGGAATACCTGAAAGTGTTTTAAACAAAAAGATTAGGATACCCTGAGTATAGGTGGGAACGGGCACACATTAGGGAAAGGAAAAATTATTTGGGAGGAGGGAAAAGATAGAAAAGGAATGTTTGAAAGGGAAGAAAATATTCATAGTCCGGACAACAACATCTTTACACCCATCAACAGAAGGAAAGATAATTCCCAATTGGTAGGCAATTACAAGAACACCATTAGGAATAAAATAGAAATAAAAACGTTGGTCGAACTGGGCAAGAGGCAGGAGGGGGTATATATGGCAGCATGTCTAGACTGTGAAGAGCGTTACTTCGGCGAGGGCGGCAAATCACAGAACATAAGGCGCTGTAATCAGACGTCGGCAGTCGCCAAGCACTATTGGGAAAAAGACCACAAAATAGCTTGGTAAAATATATATGATATTTTATTTGTTTTTTACACGAACACTAACAAAAAGGCCAGACTGCTTGTAGAGGCGCAAGCAATGGTAAAGGCAGGCAACACAGGAAATAGATCTGAAGACAGCTTATAAAGAAAAAAAAAGTCATTCATCTCTATAATAGAAAAGAAACGTAAAATCTCAAGAAACCACACGGATTACGAAAGTCTGGATGGATCGGCAGGCAGAGAGAGGTCAAGGTCACAAAGGCGGGGTCATACAGAAGGAGGGCAATAAACGGGAATAAAGGAGTTTTTAACAGTCCCCCTCCCCCACCAGATCTAAATACAGCTGGATTACGCGTCCGGTCATTCCACGGCGGATACTTGATAGTGAGGACTGTTGGTCCAGGAAGGCTTGTAAAATTTTTTTAATAAATATCTCCCACTGATACCATCCAGTTTCAATGAGGTACTTGTTAGTAATTGTATTAATGCACAGAACAATTGTGTAA
This sequence comes from Macrobrachium nipponense, assembly GCF_015104395.2. NCBI lineage: Eukaryota > Metazoa > Arthropoda > Malacostraca > Decapoda > Palaemonidae > Macrobrachium > Macrobrachium nipponense. Next base: position 47,032,186 of record NC_087214.1, read on the forward strand.
GCGATAAAAGGTGTGTATATATATATAAATAATATATATATATATATATATATATATATATATATATATATATATATATATATATATATATTATATATTGTTACGGCCACTGTACCACATGATGATCAGGTTCATTATGAACAACTAGAATGGGGCTGGAATGGACTGATGGACTGCGACAAACTAAGGAGGAAGGCGTAGAGAAATGACCAAGGTACCTTGAACCTAGTTTATTGCAATAGTTTATTGCAATAAAGCATATAGATATTTGCAGTGAGTACAGGTTTTGGATAGCACAAAGACTCAAATAACCATTACTATAAACATTCACAGTTGAACCTCAAATGAAAGCAAATTTTTCAGCATAGTAAATCCTAATCGCAACAAAAGAATAAATTGTTACCTTAATAGCAATTCTAAATACTTTAAATGCATTTCAGTAATCATCAAGAAATATCTGGTAAACAGAATAAACCCATATATCAATATAAATACCTTGAACAGCAGCAGTAACAATTTTATCGTAAAATAAATAAAGGAGTTAAAGAATTCATCATTAAAGCCATGCACATGCTCATCACCAATAATATAATAACGATAATACACTTACAAGAGCCATACATTTGCACATCAATATTAGAATAAAGATTCATTCATAATCATAATAAGTGTTATCCTAAATTAATCAATCAATGGGCAACTTAACATTCACAGTAGAGCCCGTTAACACCACGATAGTAATCGTTGACAAATTCTGTTGATAAATATAAAAAACTAATCGGTCGAATCATCAAAAAGATAACATTTCGTTATCAAAACAGGAACTCCTCAACTTAGAATAATTCACCAATTAGTGAATACAGTCTTTACCTTCTTCGAATCTTTGGTTACTGCTGAAGAAGTCGTAAACACACTTGCAGAAGAAACACATTCTCCTGCCAAAGTAGTCAGGTCATTCACCCGTTACTCAACAAAGTTGACTTCCAACTGCTCCAATTACACTAAAGATGTCAAAGTCTTCTTGCCAATCATTAAGCCCATCACCTTTCCATCAACAAAGCGATTTCCTGCTGCCGCTCCTGCGTTCTCGACAGTGTGTTGTCAAGAACCGGTTGTTCTGCTATCCAAAACCTGACTAACCTTGGAGAAATCAAAAGGAACAAACATCACCTCGCCTCAGCAAAAGTAGAGGAGGGCAGTTAAAACAAAATAACAACCTTGTTTCGAACGTAATCATTTTAAAATACTGTCAAACCTAACAATCAATATATATATATATATATATATATATATATATATATATATGCATTAAGTTACAAATGCCCTTTAATATCCAATTCGCTCTACCTCGGAATTATATATTTTTATATATGTTAACCAAAGGGAAATGTTTTAGTTGATAATAATTTCGTCCTCTCGTGGATTCGAACCAGCACACAGAGGAGAAATCAGCATTTCGGTGACATCTTTACTGACTCGGCCAACAACACTTGTTGGGCCAAGTGTTGTTGGCAGAGTCAGTAAAGACGTCACATTAAACAATATGCTTCACAGGGATTTGCCCATAAGTCAAACGAGAAAATTTTCAACGTTACATTCAGATTATTACAACTGAATCGCAGATGAGCTGCCAGTCCAGAGAGAACTTCCACGGCATTAGCCGCTTCATACAACAATAACAACAACGCCTCACTATCTTGCATGCACCTCACATATATAGCTTTCTACATTTTCGCCGCCTCCTTCCTCACAACACCACCGAATTAGGTGCTCTGTTCACTAACGTTTTGTTTGACATTCTTTTCATATAAAAGCTTGAGAACTTTACTTCCTATTCACGACCATTCCATTTCAGATAATCAGAAGACCTCCGACTGTCCCTCATGAGTTACTTATTCTGTTTCAATTTTTCTCTCATCCAACCAACATCATCTGTAAGTTTGTTTTTAATATCAGTAGGGGTCAACCATTTCCTTATTTCATTCTGGCATTCACTGTTCCATTTGCCTGTACTTGCAAACCTTTACTCCATTTTTTTTTAGCTGAGAAGTACTTGAATTGTTTCGCTGATCTTTGTAAATTCATGGACGTGTTATAAAATGCAAATCTCTGCCAATCCACATTCCATCCATGCTCAATTCTCCGGTCCGCTAGCTTGCATTTATTCTGGTCTCCGAGAAAGAATAGCATCGGATCTTAAAAGATACTGAGAATAGAGGGCTGCAAATTGTTATGTTGATCATCAACCCTCCCATCATCAAACATACCAAACTGTAGCACTCCTAGCCCAGTATTTTTCATTCTATTTTATCTAAGGTTAAGTTTAGTCATGAATCGTGCATCTGGCATGGCTATAGGTGTCAACAACACGCACTACCACCGGGCTGCGGCTGGAAGTTTCATGGGACGGGGCTGAGAGTTGTATACAACATTATACGCTGTGCTAAAAACGCAATTGTGCCGTGCCGAAGAAATTTCGGCGCATTTTTTACTTGTTAACTATAGCTCTTGGATGAGTACTGTCGCTTAAGTCTTTTAACTGGTTTTAATAATTCATCATTGGTTTTGAATGAGTAATGCTTATGTATTTTAATTGGTTTAAGACTTTGTCTGATTTAAGTTTTCCCTTTTAAGTCTGTTAATTTGTTGTGGTCTAATTGATATCATTCTTCTGCTGGAAAAATCTTGATTGCAACGAAGAAACTTAGGCGCATTTTTGGTATATATGAATGCAGCAAGAATAACAAAATACATATATCTAGACACAAAGATACCTGCGCAAAACTCAAAGTGATGATGTCTGGAAAAGATAACAAAGTTTTTTCATTTATTTGAATTGTCATTATTATTGAGAAGATAAAACCTATTCATATATTACAAGCCCACATGGGCCATAGACTTCAAATTCACGCTTCCAAAGAAAATGGTGATCATTAGGAAGAAGAAAAATGAGGTAAAGGGAAATACAGAAAGAATCCACACAACTTAAAAAAAAAATAAATTAACAAATGGATAAAAATGTATTAAAATGCAAGGAGAATAGTATTAGGGTAGTAATGTACTGAACCTTTGCTTGAACTTCTAAAGTTTCCAACTTGAAGCACTGCATCCTCTGGGAGGGTGTTTCACAGTCCAACGGTTTGAGGCATAAAGAACCTCTGAAACTGAGAAGTTCGACAGTGAGACACATTTACTGCATATTGGTGCTGCTGTTCAGCGAGGAAAGGAAAAGTGGTAGAGGTAGAAATAGTAAATGATAGGCTTTTAAAGATTCCAATAATAATATGGGACTAAGTAGCAAATATAATCTCAGCATGCACTCCTTAGGTGGGTTACCAAGAACAAAAGAAAAAATTATTTAAACAAGAATTTAAAGCTGCCATTAGAACAGTGAAAGAGGACGACGAGCTAATAATAGGAGCTGATATGAATGGCAGCGTGGGAAAGAGAAGAGATGGGTATCAGGAGGTAAAATGAGGCCATGGGTTTGGAATTAGAAATGAAGATGGGGATTATATATTGGAGATGGTTCAGAGTTTAGAATTACCATGTATGAACACATGGTTTCAGAAATTGCATAATTACTTTAGAACTTATGAAAGTGGAGGAGTGCAAAGCCAAATAGATTACATCCTGGTTAGAGAAGTTGACAAAAGCAATCTGAAGAACTGCAAAGTGATCTTGGGAGAAGCTTGTGTTAAACAAAATAGGTTAGTGGTGATGGATTTGAAAATGAGAGGTAGGAAGCTGAAGAAGAGAGAGAGGAGATCTAGAATTAAGATTAGGGACCTTAAAGGAGAAAAGGGGAAGCAATTCAGGAGGAGTGTGAGAGAGATGGCTGGGGTAGAGGAGGGGGGAGGGGGGGATTTAGAAATTGTACATGGTAACTGACTGGAAAATATCTTGGTAGACATAAGAAAAATATGTGTGGGAAAAACAGAGGAACTGGAGTGTATCAAAGGTATTTAAGGACTGGGAAGTAAGGCATGCACAGGGTGCAGAGGAATGGTACAGAGAAGAGGATAGAGATGGGAGAAGGAGGGTAGGTTATGGCTATTGGAAGTGCGGTGGAGCAGTTGAATGAAAGACTAAGCACAAGAGAAGGAGAAAAAGATATCTGTAAGATTTCAAACTTAAGGAAAGGGCAGCGACAGGATGTTGGTAAACTTGGTGTTATTAAGGATAGACATGGACATATATTGCATAGGGATGAAGACATTAAGAAAAGATGGAGAGTATTTCTTAACCAAGTTTTAAATACTGGAAATGCGAGAGAGGAGATGGGGGAAGCACAGAGGGTAGAGGGACCAGTGATGGAGATATAGGATACAGAAATGAAGAGAGCATTAAGTAAAATGTAGAATGGTAAAGCACCATGTCCATTAGAGTTCCAAATTGAAATGATCAAATTACTAGGTACAGAGGGGGAGAAATAGATGCTGGATTCATTAAAAGCTATATAGGAAGAGGAAATAATGCGAAGCGACTGTGAGGAGACTCTAATGGTATATATTTATATATACAAGCAGAAGGGAGATGTCATGGATTGTGGTGCCTACAGGGGAATTAAACTAACTGAGCATGGATTGAAAGCTTTAGAGAGGATACTGGACCAGAGATTAAGAGAGACTGAAAAGATCGGGAAACAGCAGTATGGAATCATGAGAGGAGGAGGACAGTGGATGACCCTTCATAGTAAGACAGCTACAGGAAAAGAGGCTAGATGGAAACCAGGAGCTCTACTGTGCATTTATAGATCGAGAGAAAGCATATGATAGAATCCCAAGAGAAGTGACATTTTGGTGTTTGAAGAAAAGGAAAGTCCCAGAAAAGTTGGTTAGGCTGGTCGAGATGATATATCAAAGAATGAGCACAAAAGTAATAACAGCAGTTGGGGAAACCGAAAACTATGAAGTCCGCATTAAGCCCATTTTTGTTTGTGTTGGTCATGGATGTGTTAACTGAAGAGATCAGGAATGAAGAGCTGTGGGAATTGTTGTACACTGATAACCTGTGATTACATCCGAAAATGAGGAAGACTGAAAGAGAAGGGTTGGAGAATGGCAGGAGTCGTTAGTGAGGGGTGGTTTAAAGGTGAATGTGAATAAAATAGTGGTTTTGGTGAGCAGTAAAGAAGATAGAAGCAGAATAGTAATACAAGAAAGAAGAGGCTCAATTATAAAACATGTGGAAAAGTTTAAAGACTTAGGGTCTACTTTAAGCCAAGAGGATGGATGTGAGACTGAAACTGACAGTAGGATAAAAGCTGCATGGGGGAAGTGGAGAGAGGTAGCTGGAGTAGTTATGTGATATCAAAAATGGTAAATCAACCTAAAAGTGAAGGTCTGTAGTACAGTGATAAGACTAGTGTTAATGTATGGATCGAGTGGAAAAGTTAAGTATATCTTAGTTTAACCAGAGTACTGAGCTGATTAACAGCTCTCCTAGGGCTGGCCCAAAGGATTAAATATTTTTACATGGCTAGGCACGAATTGGTTACTAAGCAACAGGACCTACAGCTAATTGTGGGATCTGAACCAACAGAAATAAATTTCTCTAATTCTGCATTGGCAGAGCAGGGAAGCAAATTCGAACTACCAAATCGGTAGACAAGCAAGGGAGGCTTAGTAAAGATTACAGAGGTGGTAAGAGAGGCACGATTGAGATGGCATGGACATGTGCTGAGGATGGATAATGAGGAGGGAGTGAAGAAGGCTTGGGAGGAACCTGTTAGAGGAAGAAGATAGAGAGGGAGACAGAGAATTAGATGTTGAGATAAAGTGAAGGAAGATATGGAGAGAGGAGGTTTGGTGGAGGATGATGCCTTTGATAGAAGGCAGCGGAGAAGGCGCATCAGGCAACCGACCCTATAATGTAGGCATAGTGGTGGGAAAGAAGAAGAAGGTGCTGCTGTTCAGCGATTCTGGTTGCTCTTGGCAGCTAAAGGGAATCAGGGATCAATTGTGAATGTGAAAGATGTCTGTTGAAATAACTTCTGAAAAAGTGACAAATAATCCTAACTGCTAATATTAGGAAACAGAAACCTACTACCACGAGCCACTCTATCTAAAAAGAAACAAATATCTAGCAGAAGCAGACATCCACACCGGAGAACAGTATTCTAGTAAAGGGAGTACAAATGGCCTAAAACAGGTTGCACTGATTTTATCACTGATATAAATACGCGGCCTTGCGAACAATAACAAACTTTCGCGTGGTATTTCCTGAAACTTTCATTAGGTAAATGTTTCTCAAAAGTTAGATGTAGGTCAAAGGTTACACTTGGAATAGTTACAGCTTCAAATTCGTTCAGCAAAGTTCCATCCACCTGAAGGAGAGAATAGGGTGGGATCTCTGTACGAGATTTGTTAATCAATTGTGTTTTCGTTTTACTGAAGCTCAGTGTTGCATCATCAGCATACTGAACAATCTTGCTTTCCAGGCCAACAACTGTGTCACTTATATAAACTAAAAATAACATTGGACCAAGAACACTGCCCTGCGGAACTCCAGATCCAATAGGTCCTTGCTCACTAAAGATCCCGTCCACAGCATCTCTGCTGCCTACCTGTAAGGAAAATCTTGAAGTAATCCTAAAACATAGCCACAAACTCCAAGATTCTGAAGTTTATAAATAAAAAGTAAATACTTGTGAATTACTAAATCGAAAGCAGCATTAAAATCTATCTGAATTACGCTGCACTCAAAACGTTGAGAGAGGCACCACAAGTCTCTCCGCAACGTTGCTCATCGCTAATGCATCTTCAATAGGCCGCAATGGTCTTTCCAGTTGAACATTTTTTCTTTTTTTTAGGGCAGGATTGACAGCACTTATGAATCGCTTTCCTCTTTCGCTCTTTGAAGAGGACACCTGTGCGACCTGAGGCCCTTTCATTGTGCTTCGATGTGAGACGCATTAGGAGAGCGCGGGAAATAGCCTCCTCTTCAATGGGTCTCAGGTCACAACACTTTGTACAGAGACAAAGACGCTTTGAAATCAGAACTTTGGTTTTTCTATTTGCGGTTTCGAGATTAAATATTGAATTATTATGTTATCTTACTATTAGTAACGTAAGAGAAAGGAAAGAATGACAGAATCATGACTCATTAAAAAAGAATTGTGATTGTTTTTCGAAGCTCTGAAAATGTTCCATGTTTGATAAAATCTCTACAAGCAACTAGAGAATATGAACTATAGCACAGAGCATTACTTTGGAAAAGAAGATTCTTGAAAGAGGCCGCGACTGACTGTTAGTAAAATCAGATCTATGCAACTATCAAGAGAGTGATTCAATGCTTTTATGATGAAGAAGACGTGTGGGTTTGAATATGAAGGCGAGAGAATTATTTCCTTAGCACAAGTTTTCAAAAACTGCTAACGTATCTTCCTTAATTATTTATTGCTTTTACAGAACGAATGATACAAGAGGTTTTCAAACAAAGGAAGACAGGAGAAGTGTGGAGCGCCTGCTGACTGTATAGGATATTCTGTTGATCAACAACAGAAAGCAATAAAGAAATAGTGTTTGTAAAGAGAGAATGTTGACAGCGGCTCTATTTAATGGAAAGTTGATAAAGTGTCTAACAGGAACCAAGACGATGGGACAATGGAATGTAATAATGACTGGAAGATGTGGTTATATATCTATCTATCAATCTATAACAAATATATATATATATATATATATATATATATATATAGATATATATATATATATATATATATATGTATATGTATGTATATGTCTATATATATATATATATATATATATATATATATATATATATAATTTTTTTCTGTATATAAAACCTATTCACAAGAACAAGCACGGAGGGGCCATTGACTTGAAAAATCTATATCTATATCTATCTATCTATCTATAACTATATATAGTATATATATATATATATATATATATATATATATATACGTATATAGAATATATATATATATATATAAATATATATATATATATATATATATATATATATATATATATATATATATATATATATATATATATATATATATATATATATATATATAATATATATATATATATATATATATATATATATATATAGATACATATATATATATATATATATATATATATATAATATATATATATATATATATATATATATACACACACATGTGTGTGTGTGTGTTGGGAGTGTGTTTGAATCGAAACGAAAAATATTAGTGAAATGAAGTTAAAACCTCCATGCATGTCCTGGTGAACATAACGGTTTAACAAAATTGCGTTTAATTTTCTTATATGGTGTAATGTTTTAACACTAAAACTCTCTTCATCATTTTTCAGGAATTCGAAAACTTTCATGATTTTTTTCCAATGGGGGTTTCAGGTTCCACCTCGGAAGCTGAAACTCAGATTGGAAAATTTCCTTAAGTATTGGAGCTGAGTTATTATTAGTATTTTTTTGTTTTCGTAGTGTATTAAACATTCAGGGAATATACTTGTATCAGATGTAACAATTCATAATCTTACATGAATGTGTGTTTTGCCTTTTAATCTACCAATTAGGAAACATTTTTCAATGCTTTTCATTTAGAAAAATGCATCGGCAGTAAAAACAATTTTCTAAATGTTAAATAATAACTATTAAATGCATAAAATTATCAACACCTTTTCTCAAGAAATTATCGAACTTGACATAGCGATAAAATATATTTACTAAATTCTTTTGAAGTTATCATCACTATTATATTTCATTAGCTCATCTGGTATCTAAAGGACATTATATGTTAATATATATAACTCCAAAAATGCAAATTACCAAAAATATCAAAGCACTGATTTTGAAGGTCAATTGCATATGAGGCATAAGAAAAATAATTGATAAATAGAGCGAGTACCATAGACAGGGTGATCAGCCTATTCCTGGAATTATATAAAAACACTTGCGATTATATCATATCCCAGAGGCGTAGTAGTGTAACAATTTAAAATCAATTGCTGTGAAACAATAAACTAACCTTCCGTAAATCAAACTATACATATGTAAACTGTAAGAATTAATTCTCATGTAATTTAGTACATATGCAGTATTATACGAAACTAGATTACGTCGTTAATATGGAATCGATACAAGCTACTTGGTTTCAGTGCACGTGTTCATATCTAAATAGAACACCAATAACAAACTCGAGTAACATGTTTATATGGTTATAGTATATGTAATTACACACACATACATACATACACACAATAATATATATATATATATATATATATATATATATATATAGTATATATATATTACTTCGTTGGCAATTCAAGTATTCATGTTGAATTCCACTTTTTAATTCATGTTTCTGTCAAGCTCCATAACCTTGCTCTTCTTGAATAAAGACATTTTAATGTTGTCCCTTTACACCACACTTTTTAATTCCTTCACTAGTACCAGTAGGTAATCTTCTCTCTTCATAACCAACACTGTCTCCTTTGCAGTGAACTGCTACTCCACACATCTCCTGTCTCATTTCTTTGACTTCCTCATCATTTCTTCCATAAAGGCAGTAAATAATCAAAGAAGCTTAAGGAGACTTGCGCCAATAAAGTCACTCTCTCTTCTTCGTACTCAAAGTCATCCTCATCATAAAGTTTTTAAGCAACCTCCTGGCACTGTAACATTTATGTATTATTACAGGTAACACAGTTCTTTAAAGCACAGCATCTTATTTTATAGAAAAGTCAACTCAACCATTTTTTCAAGAAATTTTATCTCGAAATAATATCGAGTTTGAGTTCACATTTCCTCGTTGCTTTAAAAGACTTTCAAAGATGAAACATGTTCTGAGATACGAAAAATCTTCACAAAACCTTTTGCAACTGATTTAAAAGCACCAGATATTTTCCTTACTCTCACGTTATCAAAATTAAAATGACATAAAAATTGAATATTTAATCACGTCATAGAACGCATTTATAGGAAAAGATAAAAAGTAAAAGACGCAAAGCTCTCAACATCAAAGCGACATTGTCTGATACAAAGCGTCACCTGAGGCCCACTGAAGAGGAAGCCATTTCCTTCGCTCCTCTCTCTCTCTCTCTCTCTCCCCTAATGCGTCTCACATCGAAGCACAATGAATGGGCCGCAGGTTGAACAGGTGTCCTCAAAGAGAGAGGAGGAGAAAAGAAAGAAGGAAACAGATTCATAAGCGCTGTTAGTCTTGCCCTGAAAACATAAAACAAAAACAAAAATCTTTTACCGGAATGACCAATGTGGCATATTGAAGATGCATAACCGAAGAGCATTTTTCAGAGATTTGTGGTAGAATTTTCAACATTTTTTTTATTTTTTAGATCACACACTCGGGAGAATAAAGGCTGAGATTTTTTTTACTCTAAAGACTGTATTGGTGAAAAATATCAACAATTATAAGAAAAAATAGGGAGACAAAAAGAAGTCCATGCAGACATATAAATGAGAATAAAGAGCAGTTCTTCTGATCCGTTAATGAGATTTTATTTCATTTCTTTGCGGGGGATGGAGAGAAAATGCACTGTTATGGGTAATAGTAAATAGTACAGGTAATTCTAGGACTTTATTATTCTTGATCTTCACCGAAGCGTTCACTTCAGTAACCTCGACAATGTGAATCATTAATGTGAATAATTTTTTTTTCCCTCAGATTAATCCATAGTCGGGGTTGCCGTTTTTGAGCCTCATCCAGCTGTTTCTATCTTGAAAGGCTCATTTCTAAATTGGTTTTGTTAAACGACAAAACCAATGGTAAAATGGATCGTTACAAATCAGAAAAGAATCTTTACATATACAAAAAAAAAAAAAACCCTAAGACATACGAACAAAAATGAGGGACGTCATAAGTTAAAATCATCAACTCGTCACTGGAACTAAGTGGTGAAGCTCACAGCTCACGTTTTATGGGTCCTTGGAATGCTCCTGGCCTACCATCCCCACGAGTTCCCCCGAGCTATAAATGGATCCCGTGTGCACTGGGGTCAAAATACTGTGTGTAAGTTTGGTAACCACATTCCTGGTAACTTCCTTTGGAACTGAAAGACTGCACCCATAGGGCATCACCTCCTTAGAGGGCGAAAGAGGAATTAGTGAAAGCCAAATGTACACACTATATATACATATATATAAATATATATATATATACATATCTATAAAATATATATATATATATAATATATATATTATATATATTATATATATATATATATATATATATATATATATATATATATATATATATATATAGTATATATATATATATATATATATATATATATATATATATTCATGTACACGTACGGAGATCACTTGGCCTATACGTAAGGCATAAATTTAAAGGTAAAGTGTGTTGTCGTCATTTTTAAGGTAAAACAACACACTACTGGGAAAATTACGGGAAAATAACGAAAACATAGATAAATGAAGACAAGCACCAATATTAGGCGGTAATAAAAACAATTTTCGGGAAATATTTAAGAACTAACCCTGATGTTGAAAAATACAAAATATTCTAGACAGGTCGAAATGGTCGTCTGAAAATCATGATTAACTAATCAAGAGTGAATTCCAGTGGGTAATTCAATCATTTTGGATTATGTAATTTAGATCATATGAAATAAATGGCGCCCACAATGTATATTCTGGACTGTATCATATACATTAGTGTCCTGCTATTTTGATTAACGATTTTCCAGTTAAACGTGAATTACCATACATAATAATTTACTCGTATTGAAGATTATCATAGTTTTTGAATAGTTGCTTAACTTCATCTGATATACCTCTAATGTATATTCATATATATATATATATATATATATATATATATATATAATATATATATATACTATATAAACTATCTGATTCACAATAAAAGACTAAGTGTTATCTTTAATACATATTCCTAGCATTAAGGTTTGTTGTTTATCATCCTCATACACATTTCATTCGATGCATACACACACACACACACACACACACACACACACACACACACACACACACACACACACACACATATATATATATTATATATATATATATATATATATATATATATATATATATATAACACCATTCTAACAGAAGTATCATGCCACACTCTTCTAGGAGACTTGAATAAATGAATGCAAAAGTCTAGGGAAGACAAGAAGCGGCTATTTTGTATTTATCAGCATCAGGTTAATTCTTAATTATTTCCTGAAATTGCAGAGGACGGCTGTGCCATCTGGTGACAGGTGCGAGGTGCATACAGAGACCTGCCGAAGACTCTAGAGTGTTATTCAAATGAGAAAACTGGGAGTGAAAGCTTCCAAGATCAGGAAATTTGAGCAGTGAATCCCAGTATGAAATAAGGAGTGGTTGATTCATACTGACTTAAGAAGCAAACCTTTAAAGATGATGATCGAAAAAAAGAAGCTCTAAAACAGAAAAAAGTAATCAGGAAAGAGAGTTAGAGGTCGTCTAACTGTCTGGAATGGATTGGTAATGGAAAAGGTGGTCGTGTTTGAAGATTGTGTAAAAAAAACAAAAAACAAAAAAAAAACCATGGGAGAAAATAATAACTAACAAAAAGGCCAAAGCCCCTTATAAACTGGGTTAACAACCAGCTCCCAACCACTGAATATTTTTGAAGCTGGCGACCAATTGTACGACTATAGTGGTCAACCAGCGGGTAACTGCAACAGATGGGCGGTCACGTTCATTAGGTCGTTTACCGTCTTTGACAGTCATCGATGGCGTCCACCAGACTGCGAATGGTGTCCATTAGTCTTATCACTGGTATCAGTACAAAAGTCTGTCGTTTAACCTTCATTTCCCCAACACTGAGGAATATATTATATTCATTGGCGCATGATGGACGTACAAATGTACGCACGCTAGGTTCTTTTCCAATGTTTCTTGAATTTGTTCCACGAATACGTCCTGTTTGACACACGAAAGACACCACAACAGTACGACTGCATTTTTCTGACGTCACGATCATACGATTCCGACCAACCAGGTCAAACTTGAAAATGTTTTGCTTACTTATGCCGTCTCGTTCCACCACCCAATGTTTCTAAAGCCTTTCCATAACACTCGCGACTGTGCTGCTGAACATTCCAATCTGCTGTCACAAAGAGCGTTGCTCCCTGATTTCATTTGCTAACATTACCAGTGCCTTCAACATATACATATACATACATACATGCATATATGCTTAAAAAATCACAGTAGATGCACGTGACTTCATAAATAAGCGAATACCACAGGAAAATGAACTTGATTCTGGTAATTCACAATTTAACAAAATTATATTAGTCTTCACTTGAATACTTTGCAATTTGAAACAGCACAAATAGAAAGAACAATACAGGCCTCACTGCAGGTATATCGCACAACGAAAAGGAAACAGGAATACAGTACAAGTCAACAGCGATGTGACTGACTAAAACCTTAAAACTTTTGGCACTTTACCGTCGACAGGGGAGTTGTTCCTTGTACTACTTCAGGGGTGGGTGAGGGCAGCGAATTGGGGGGAGAGGGCAAGTGAATGAGCACCACAAAGGAATACTTGGCCCACAGCCACGTGCTTAAGATGGGGTAGTTTCAAGAGGGAAAAGGGGTAGGGCAGGTGTCCTTACAAGCCTCCAACGAATTTTGAGACTAAGCCTACTGATTCAAAGCCTCCGATCAGAGCACTCTATTTATCCTGCCTCCTGTAAACTCTGAGATTGCGAGGATTCTTGCATCCAGATGGTGGTGGTGGGTATCTCGCCCGGGCATGGCGACCTTGTGGCCATGTTCCATGATGGTGGCACCCATATGATAGATCCTGTACCTCCCTCCCTCGGGCGAGGATTAGCATTTCTCCCGTTTCCGTGCCTGGAATTAAGGTCTGTCGGCAGTCACCTCAAAAAGGAAAGAGGATTGAAGTAGTCTCTCTCTCTCGAGAGAGAGAGAGAGAGAGAGAGAGAGAGACTTGGTGGTACCCACCATGCTTAATTAATGTGAGAAGAATGAATTTCTTTCACAGTAAAAGCCAAGCACTGGGGAACAACTAAGGCATTCAGCACCAAAAACAGAAATTGACAGTATAAGGTTTAAAAGGTGTTACAGTTGCACTATGAAAACAATGTTAGGAGAGGGTGGACAGTAAGATGAAGAGAATATGAATGGATAAACAGTAAAAGGAATGAAAGTAGTTGCAGCTAGGGGCCGAAGGGACGCTGCAAAGAACCTTAAGTAATGCTACATTGCACCAAATGAGGTGCACTGATGACACTAGCCCCTTGATACCACTTAAAGCCCAGTCATCTCTATGAGTTGGTTGGTGACCTCTGACCAGCCCGTTCACTTTATTGGGTGATTCCTTCCCACTCACAAGCTTGCATTAACACCTTATGCATTCATTCTTTGTGGGTTACGTATTCAAAAAGTTACAACCATTTCCTCCTACCACATTACCAATTTAACCGGGTTCTCTGAGGCCAATGAACCTTCAACTGCATAGGCCAGTTTTTTTTTTTTAAGTTAAACCACCTAAGCCACATTATGTCATCTGCATAAACCTCCTTTTTCTTATTATGTACGACTGAGAAAGGATACTAACAGCATATACGGAGAATTTCATGTCTGTAACTATAACAAGTAAGTACAAGATTTCCGGCAACATCCTTTTCATTTTTCTCTCTCTAGACTGAATATCAGCGAAAAGGGCATTACTAAGTAAAGAAGAAAATAACTATGGTTTGTGCAATGTTGACACAATAATTACCCTCAATGAAACATGATTATAACAATATATATACTTCAAGTGAATCACAAAAAACTATGAACATTCTAAATAAGGAATGGAATAACTGTATGAAAAATTAGTAATAAAAAGATATGCAAAATACATGTACACATAAAGAGCTGATAAGAACTTGTAACGTGCACACTGCAGACCGCGTCAACTGACAATGCTGACAAATCCATTGCAAACTAAATGGGAAAAAAACGGAGTTTGGGAAGAGAGAATAATTACTAATGGAAGCTCAAACTAAGAATGCAGTATAACTAATGATTTGAACAAGAAGCTATTGATTACCAACGTACACGCCATTGTCTGAAGTCAGATAATGAAGAGGTGAAGGTACAGATGTGATAATGACAATATTATTCTATCTCTATGTTAACATTTATTTGTATTCATATGTGGTAGTTTTTTTCACATTCTGGACTCTTACAGAAATTATTTGCACTAATATAAAAAAAACTGTAAGGAAGCAGCTCTGTAGAATATTACAGCGGGGAGGAGAGATTGAAGCTTAGCTTTTACAGTAAGATTACTAATATTTATTTTTATAAATAATAATTATAAATTTATCTAAAGTGATACCAGAAAATTTTTACAATCA
>NC_087214.1:47055080-47078825 GCF_015104395.2 Macrobrachium nipponense
TATCACGCTTCTCCATGAAAATAGCAATCATCCGACTTTCTGTTTTCAAATACTCCAATACTGTATTTTGAATGAATACAGCCTTTGGATAAAACATCTGCTGAGATATCTATGTAACTTCGAGATTCCACTGAGCAGCCCAAAGTCTGCCCAATCATCATTCCCTTTCTGTTTCCATTCAGAAGACACACAACATGGCAGAGGCATCGGGCAGCCACAGGAAACCCACCTCACAGCCATTATTCCCTAGCAAGGCCTCACTGAAAACTTCTCCTCCTAAGCGCAGGTTCGAGGCTGACGCCTTCTTAGACGGTTGAAAGTGACATTCGGTAACCCATCTGGGTACCTGCCATTGCAGCCCACAGCGCCTGCCCACCCGTGTGCTTTGCAGTGCTCACCTGTTCGTCCCTGAAGCAGCTACATCACGTGACCCACACCATTCAGTGGCCCAACAAATAGCTTCGAATTCATCGTTTCCATCTTGATTATCCAGTTATGTCTTCAAGTACTGTATTATTCGTCTCGATGAAAATCATCGATATTTCATTAACGCCTCTTAAAAGCTAATTGTACTGAAAGGACTGGCTGGAGTCCCTTATTAACAGCAAATGGAACGAAGGCGCCACCACCATAAAACGACCCATCCCTTATGGAAAGCTCGAAGGAGTTGTTTAAAATATTCCCAATTTTCCAGTATAAGGAACCATCTCATTCTCAAGACACCACAAAAAATCAACCCTCCTTATCACCAAAAAAAAAAAAAAAAAAAAAAAAAAAAAATAATAATAATATAATAATTTATGATAAAATAATAAATGTGGCTTGTTTTAGAAAGCAACAAAAAAAAAAAAAACTAAGCATTCAGACCAATAACAATAATGAAAATAACAAATATTGCACATCCGCCGCTCTAGATTAAACACACACTTCCAGTAAATAATAAACATTCTTCGTTCAAAAAATGGTCGAAACAAAAGGGAAAACCGAACACCAAATGCGACGGAAAGTATTAACCACTGAGGGAGAGAATCCATAAACAAACGGCTATTAAGAAGAATACATAATCAGCAGGAAATTATTGTTGCATAAATAAAACATTTCGGAACCTACCACAGAAACCACCTCTCAAACTACACGAACCCGAAAACTCGTAGAAAAAGCCAAAGCATATTTACGAACAAGAATAAGAGTAAACCTACAGGAAATAAATCAAGGAACACTTACGCCGTCATTGGCAAGGAAGGTCCTTGAATCGTCAAAGCCAGACAAATTTCGTCTCACTTTTAACGACACTGGAGCCCAGTTTCCTGTAAAGGCACTTTTTTCTTTTTATAACACTCACACGGGACTCCCTTCTATTCTCCTTAGCTGTTCATAATGTCTGGATAATGATGAATTACCGAACAAACACCGAAAATTCGAGAACTTAATCGCACTTCTTCAATGAACAACTGACCGGAAAATGTGAAAGTCTAGGTTGGGGTTTGGGTAGCGAGGGAGTTACCTGATACCAATTTCCATTTTTATTTATTCTCAGGGAACACCTTATTATTTCAATATTGAATGTTTCATATAGTAGAGCATAAGTGCAAAAACAATATCATACTGATGACATTATATTATCTGAATTAGCATTTTCCTTTACGAATGCCAGTACTGTTTACAAGGCGTTTCAGACGAGTGATTGGTAGTACTAACGTCCCGTCAACATACCATAAACAAAAAAACTATAAAAAACAATGAAAGACATAAATCATACATGTAAAACGTTTTTTTAATATAGAATCAAATATAAAACTAAAATTACGCAGAAAAATAATGAAATAGTGATAAAATAACCACGACCAGAGAGTCATCACTGTTGGCATTTCATGAAGCCAATAGATAACATGAGCAAGTGGAAAGGACTGTTCTTATACATATTCCAATGATATTCATATCCCCTTAGGGAGGTGTAACGTTTATTGTAGGTCTTTTCGATCTTGATTTGTGAATTGAAACAACGTTCAGAAATAATATAGATATATATATATCTATGTTATAGTATATAATATATATAAGATACTATATTAATATTATAATAATATATATAATATATTATAAAGGAGAAGACATATAGATATAGATATATAAAAATATATATATATATATAATAATTATAAATATAGATATATTATATATAGATATATATATATATAAGATATATATATATATTATTTATATTATAATATATAAATATATGATAGATACCTGATATCTTATATATATATATAAATAATTTATATTATTATATATAATATATATTATATATTTATTAATATATTAAATAATAAGAGATATATATAGATATATATATATATAGGAATATATATATTATATATGGTAGATATATATATATATATATATATATATATATATATATATTTATATTTATATAATATTATTATATATATATATCTAGATATATATATATATATATATATATATATATGTATATAAAATAATGTATATAATATATATATATTATATATTTATATATATATATATATATATTATAGATAGATAGATAGATAGATAGACACACACACACACACACACATATATATATATATATATATATATATATATATATATATATAGATAGATATATATATATATATATATATATATATATAATATATATATTATATATATATATATATATTTACTTTTGAACGTCGTTGCAATTCACAAATTAAGATCGAAACGACCTACAATAAACGTTACGGGGATATAAATATCTTTGGAATATATATAAAAACAGTCCGTCCCACTTGCTCCTCATTTCACTATGTGAAATGCCAACAGTAATGATTCTCTGGTCGTGGCTATTTTATCACTATTATTATTTTTTGCGCAATTTAGCTTTATAGTTACTTTACTATTAATAGAACGTTTTTAATGTATAATTTATGTGACTTTCATTGTTCTTATATAGTTTTGTATATAGTATTTTGACGGGAGGTTGGTACGCCATGTAAACACTACTGGCATTCGTAAGGGAAAATATTAATTCAAATAATATAATATTATCAGTATGATATTGCTTTTGCACTTGTGCTCTTTAATATGAAACATTCAATATTAAAATAGTAAAGGTCTTCCCTGAGAATAAATAAAAATGAAAATTGGTATCAGGTAACTCCTCGCTCCCCAACGCCAACCTACGTCTCTGTCAGAGGCACAGAGCTCGGACTCAGTTTCATTTTCCGGGCAGTTGTCTTTACACAGGGTTGTGTACTCTTGCAAGTTTCTGAGTTGTACGGTAATTAATCGTTAGCAGACGTTATAAACAGCTAAAGAGAATAGAAGGGAGGCGCATGTGAGTGTTATAAAAAGAAAAAAGTGCCATGACAGGAAAATGGGCTGCAGTGTCGTTAAAAATGAGACGATTTTGGTCTGGCTTTGACGATTCAGGGACCTTCTTTGCCAATGACGGCGTAAGTGTTCCTTTTTCTTGCAGGGTTACTCTTATTCTTGTTAGTAAAAATGTGTTGGTCTTTATCGTGAGTTTTCGGGATCGTGTTGTTTGAGTTGTGGCGTTTGTGGCAAGTTCCGAAATGTTTTAATGTAAGAATAATTTCCAGCTGATTATTTATACAGAAGCAGTCCGCACGGACTGCAAGGAACGTAACCGCGGATACGACATCCACTAGGGATTGGGGGCCGTCCAATGTGTTTCGCCGTATTTAGTACTGGCCCCTGGGGGTTTAATTACAGTCGTCCGAATAAATATTACTTTAAAATTTCTTGTTCAGGAGGTAAAAAACTGCATAGAAAAAACCGCAACTGCCATAGTCTAGGCCGCCGCGGATAAGTACCCTAGATCTACCAAAGGGATTATTTTTAGATTTACCTATTCCCATTCCATTTCGTCAATACCCGGTAAATCTAAATAATAACTTGGGCGTCTGGTATTTCTTTGTAAATTACAGTTTCCTATAATAGTATTCGGGTTGCTTATAAGAATTCACCGTTATTTTTGGGCGGTCGGCTGTAATAAACCCCAGGGGCCAGTACTAAACACATTGGAACCCCCAATCCCTAGTGGTTGTCGTATTCGCGGTTACGTTCTTTGCAGTCCGTGCGGAGTTATTCCTTAGAATTACCGGTTTGGTGATAGTTCAGTTAAGGGGTGTTAAAATGTTACAGGTTTTTTCTTTTTGTTACTAGTTGAAGTTAGCGGGAAGCTTAGAGCTGTTGTGGAGTACTGTTTCTATGAATTGTGGGTTAATCTCAAATAACAGCGGCTCGTCTTTTATAGACTTTGGAAATTGCAGTTTCCTGTATTTTTGTTGATTATTAAGAATTTTCCATTAGTTTTTGGTGCTTGATTGTAATTAACCTGTAATTACTGTAATTTACAGTAAGGGGACCCGTTGGGAATGCTGGGTTTTGGGTGGGGTACAACCCTATTCCTAAGGTAAGGGGGACCCAATGGGAAAGTGGGGTTATGGGTGGGGTAAATCACATGGGAGAAGGTTTTGCCAAGTTATTGTGATACTTCATCTTATTTATGACTTTTGGAATGCGAAATACAAGTAGAAATAAGCGATGAATAGACCAAGAATGTAGCGGTCTCACAGGCAAAATCCACCTACTACTACTCCTATTATGGTGCCAAATGCTACCCTGCATGAGCCATGTTATAGGGGAGCTTTGATTCAGACACCGACTCTTAAGTAAGGGAAATGGTGGCGGGGGGGGGGGGGGGGGGGGGGGGTGGGGGGGGGCTTGGTGTTTGCGGGAACATGTATTTAATCATTCATGGTGCAGTATTAACTGGCCATTTCAAAAGGACCGAGTGAAGAACTTGCAGGTGGCGGGGGCGGGGGGGGGGTGGCGGATTTTCATATACTAAGTTACATATATTCCTTTTTTTTTTTTTTTTTTTCTCAATTTTTTTTTATACTAGTGTTATATTATTTCAAGGTTTTATTTCTATTCCGTTTTCTCATAGTATTTGCTTAATATGTGCATTGATGTGTTCTCACTTCATAATTTTGCTCTATATATCTTGCAGTATTATCTTACAATTTAGGGCATGCTACTGAAAAATACCCAATGGGTGGCACATAAAGCCAGTTGTAGGACATTTCGTTTCTTTTCTTTCAGTGACATCAAATTGGAGGTTGTTTGGTGGTATTTCATACATGATTTATTCACATCTGTCTATTTTCGTTTCAACATTTTATGGTGCACCCATAACAATTTCTTTGTTAAAATTTGACCTTATTATTAATGTCTAAGAGTATTTGCATATATTATATTTCATTTTATTGATTTACAAACATTTCAATTTTGGTAAGTTACCATTTGTATTTCGTAATGGCCTTTATTTACTTTTCTTATGATAAACTTTATATTAAGTTTCCTTTAAAGGTCGGTCTGGCCAAGTAACTCTATGTCCTAGGTTAGGTCCTTTAGGATAGTATAATGACCTTTATTTTACATTTCCATTCAGGATGGGTCTAGGGTGGGCAAAGCCCCACCAGCCAGGTAAAATGGCCCACTAGGTTAGGTTAGGTTGGGTGTGTTAGGTCAGTATGGTAACCTTTTGTTTATATTAGGTTTGCTTTAAGTGTGTCTAGGGCAGTTACGATGTTCTACTAGGTTAGGTTAGGTAGTATACTAACTTTATGTTACTCTTCCCTTAAAAGGTACCCCGGCCAGGTACCACATTCAACTAGGTTGGGTTAGGTTAGGTTGGGCTGGTAAAGTTAGTATATTAACAATTATGTTACTCTTTCTTTAAGATAGTATAATGACCTTTATTTTACATTTCCATTCAGGATGGGTCCAGGGTGGGCGAAGCCCCACCGGCCAGGTAATATGGCCCACTAGTTAGGTTAGGTTGGGTGTGTTAGGTCAATATGGTAACCTTTATATAAGGTTTCCTTTAAGGGGGAGGGGGGCGCCGTCTGGGGCAGTTAAGATGTTCTACTAGGTTAGGTTAGGCTAGTATACTAACCTTTATGTTACTCTTCCCTTAAAAGGTACCACATTTAACTAGGTTGGGTTAGGTTAGGTTAGGTTGGTAAAGTTAGTATGTTAACAATTATGTTACTCTTTCTTTAAAGGGGTTTCGCTCCCTGGCCAGGTAACACGTTCTTCTAGGTTAGGTTAGATTGGGTTGGTTAAGTTAGCATGTTATAGTATGTTAACCTTTGTTACTCTTTCACCGCCCCCGGCCAGATCACACGTGTACTAGGTTAGGTTAGTGGGTTAGGCTTGTATGGTAAAGTTTAAATTAGGTTTCCTTTAAGGTGGGTTCCAGAGGGCCAAGCCCCAGGTTATTATGACAACCTTTATATTAAGTTCCTAAACATAAAGTGATAATGATAATAACTATTCTTTAATGGTAATAATATTTCATCGTTTACTTCCTGATGGAACATTCGGTTTCTATCCATTTCATAATGCATTCTTAAACAGTACACATCATATGCCTGTATATATTATAATATTATAATATATATTTGTATGTGTATAAATAATATGCAAAATAGGTGCCTGTCCCCGAAACATTTGTCCACACCAGTATTCCTTTAAAATATAACTTATTTAAATTCATAGAAATTCTCACGTCCATTACAAGACCCTGTTCATGTATTTTTTATCCAGTATTGCACATTTTTCTTCTTCAAATACAGCGTCGGTTTCCCACAGTGGGAAAATCAACCCTCCTGAATGACATCATTCACCCTCCCACCATTCTTCAGCCAATATCCAAAATTGCATTTTTCATAATTCTTAACAAGAAGCACTTGAAGCGTTTACACCTGTCGCTCCATATTCTCAAAGTAGCCGTATTTTCACCATTAATTGTGATAATAGTTCTGTAAACATATATTTCTGTTTATGGTATTTCAAATTATTTGTCGTATTCTGTCATTACGGATTGTTAATTGAGAACATTGTGTTTCCAATATTCCATCCCCTTTCCTGTCCACCAAAATGAACACTCGCGAGTTCATTGTTTGACGTAAGTACCTTTGTGGTTTACAGCCATTGTTCAAACCTTATTCTTGGTGATTACCGTGTTTTATATTATTTTTCGGCGGTGTAGTGTCGTCGAAGAATTTTGTGTTAGTAAATTTGTACTTTGTCCATGATTGAAGATGGTTATTTTTGTTCTAAAGTTACTTCAGTAGTTCTCTATGCGACTTTAGTGTCCTCATTAGGGACATATTCTACCACCCTCCGTCCACTTAAGTGTGCAATCAATCTTGGTGGTAATTCTAAGTGATGTTTTCGTGCCTGCTTTTACCTTGGAAATTGATTTTTCCTACGGTTTTAGTGCATTTGATGAAGAAGTAGTCTCATATTGTCAACTGTTATTTACGTCCAACTTTCTCTACCTAACTTCAACCCGAACACCCTTTTACCAACGCTTACTTTGTGCACCCACCACCCCGAGTGACCCACCTCCCCTCAGCCACTCCGTTCCGTGGAACATAATATGGCTCCCTGGAGGTGGCGTATCCTGGGGTCTCTACCAGAATACAAACATGGCCGCTTAGCTTACATGTGTTCTCCCTCACCAAAACCTGAATTCCCAAGGGCCCCCTCCATTATTGTTAGTTAGAGATAGGAGGTAATTAACAGTTGACCACACAAGATAGCTACTTCATCAAAAGCACTAAAGCTCTTGGAAAAATCAATTACCAAGGTAAAAGCAGGCACACCATCATTACTTAGAATTACCGAATTGTGAAATATACGGGCTATTGAGATGGAATTGACTGTCTTTTATTAGTTTGATGATTACTAACATGTCTTTTTTGTTCATGAAACTTACCTGACAGATATATATATATAGCTGTATTCTCCGAAGTCCGACAGAATTTCAAAACTCCCGGCACACGCAGTGGGCGGCCAGGTGGTTAGTACCCATTCCCGCCGCTGGGAGGCGGATATCAGGAACCATTCCCATCTTCTATTCAGATTTTTTTCTGTCGCCGGTAATGTAAACACCTGTTTTCATTACCTCCGCCTAGGATTTTGGAACTTCATTGCCGCTTAAGTATCTTGGTTGTTTTCTTTTTGGTTTATTAATTTGGATTTGCGGCTAGGCATACGCTATCATAAATTGATTTAATTTTGAATTTCTTGACATAAGACGTCTGAATCTAGTTAGGCTAGTTTCAGACTTTGTTGTCTGCAAGGGGTTAGGTGAGAATAACGAAACTTTCGATAGATTCTCACTTAATATGCACGACGTGTACATAATTCTTGTTGAAACATCAATGTAATTAGTGTGATATTTGACTGATTCCGAAGGAAGATGTATGATTCGTATGTACGCAAATTAGAGCGTAATAGAATCAGGAGGTCTTCCTCCAAGATCAGTAAACAGAAGTCAGGGTAATGAACCTACTAACCTCCTGTAAACTTTATTTTGCCTAACCTTGTGGTATGGCCTACGGGCCTAGAGGTAGTGTTTGTGAGAGGTAATGCCCTTTCTGTTATGGTGGATTACATCAGTAATTAGAATCTAAAGTACTCGATCTCCAATCATTGCGAGTGTAGTGATGTTGAATTAGTGCCCCTAGTGTTGTGGAGGGGGCATCAGATCGGCCTTATAACGCCTCTAGGTCTAGACCTCTGTCGGACTCCCAGGACCACAGGGAGAGGGCATGTCGAAAGCCGAAGGAGGGTTACGAGGAACCCCCACCGATCTGGCGTCCCTTCGGCAGGACCTGAAGACGCTTCCCAGGCTGCCAAAGATCATGCACGTGCACGAATCATGAAAGATTGCTTCTCGTCCTCCAAGGCGTCCTCCCCGCAGGGTTGGAGCTCTCAGAGGGACTCGCGCCCTCTAAAAAAGAAGCTTTAGAGAGGAGGATGCTTCACGTCCTCTCTCTCGTCAGGAGGGAGCGTCGGAGTACTGATCTGGCGTCCCTTCAGCATGACTTAATATCGATAAGCGTGACAAAGACGCAAGATGTCGCACAGGCGGCCCGTCGTCTTGTCAGAGCTAAAAAATGTCCATAAGGGCAGAACTCACGAGGACGCCTTTCGAGACACTCAATGCTCTATTGAGAGGAAGGTACGTCGTTACTCTTGTAGCAAGGATTGTTTTCTTGCTCTCCAAGACGCTCCCCTCCCTCCTCTCCTCATAGCGCTCCGTATACGTTATGTGACGTTTGCTTTACTACGAAACGGGATATTGTTCAAGCTGATAAGCTTGACATCCGGCAAGCTGATTTGCATAGTCAAACAGCTCGCCAAGACGCCTCTTACTCGTCCCTAAGGGATGCTCTGTCAGCGGACAGAGATGACTCTGGTTCGGCAGCTACGCTGGACAGACTATCCTAGTTTTCGACAGGAGAAGGGCAAAGCATTCCTCATAAACCAAGAACATACAGGCGTCTTTTTAAATGACCCCCTCTGCAGTGTCGATGAGTGTGACAAAGACGCAAGATGTCGCACAGGCGGCCGTCGTTTTTGTCAAGAGCGGCGAACGTCCTTAAGACTCGTCCTGATGACGATCACCGTACTTTTGCTTAGGACCCTCGCGTTTCATGAGCGGCTCTTCCCTCGCCAGGAAGCCTCTCTCAGGTTACTCGTGTAGACGCACGTCATTCACTATGATGCCTCCCTTGATGTTCGTCGCTCTCCTTTTCCGGATGCTCTTCAAAACGCTCAAAGAATGCAATCAGGACGATCGGCAAGCACCTCGTGAGGATGCCTTTCGGAACGCTCGGCGTTCCTTTTTTGAGCGCGTTTCTGGATATGTTCATTTGCATTACAAAGACGCAAGATGTCGCACAGGCGGCCACCGTCTTTGTTAGAAGGTAACGAAGGTCTTTAAGGCCGTCTTGAAGACGATAGCCGTACGTCTTCTTATAGTGCTCTCACACTTCAGGAGCAGCGTGCGGCTCTCCAGGACGCCTCTCGGGTGGCCTTTCATGCATCAGGGCGCTCGACAAGATCCTCTCTGAGATGCCGTTCAGAACCCTTGGTGTTCTATGCACCAATACGCTCGGCAAGACTCTTGCGAGGACGTCTCTTGAAGACGCTCAACGTCCTACGCATTGAGACGTGAGGAAGCTTTTGCAAATGCTCGACGTCCTACACGAAGAGACGCTCATCAGGACGCTCTGGAAGACGCTCGACATCATAAACATTGATAAGCTTTTTGGAAGACGCTCGATGTCTTACACATCTGGATGCTCGCCAGGACGCTAGCGAGGACACTTTTGAAGACGCTCGGCATCCTACACGTCATGACGCTCGGCAGAGCGCTTGCCAGGACATTCTTCAGACGATAGGCGTCCTACGCATCAAGACGTTCAGCAGGATTCCTGCAAGAACGCTCTTCAAGAGGGCGTCGTCGAAGAAGAGGAAGGAGTAGAGGAAGGAGTTTGGTCTCGTCAAGAGTCTACTTCGCTTTCCACGAAGGGAGCGTTCAATAGAATCCATGACTTGATGAATTCCAGAAAAACTGTAAGCAGATTTCGGTGTCATAAAACGCCTCGTCTGCTTTCGGGTCTGCGCTGCCGAAGGGGAACATTAAGGTCCTACCTGTCGTAAGCCCAGTCTCTGATCAGGAATCCTGCCCCTTCCTCGATTTCTGCGGGAATCGGGAAGACTATATGCTCGAATTCCTGGATTATTTTCTGTCATGTAAATGGGTTAGTTCTCATTGACAAAGATCTTAATAACATTTTATCGCATAAGCGGATAAGCTCTCATTAACAAAATTCGAAAGAGCTCTCATTCATTAGTCAGAGGCTCATCCAGGAAAAAGACTTGTAGACTACGTCCAAGAAGTCTTATGTCCAATATCATAATAAGCTTGAACTGTCCTTTTCGATCCTCGGTTCTCACTTGAGGATCTCCATTCGAATAATATTAATTCGTTCTCTTGGCAAAGAGAACGAAGACAGTCGATTTCCATTCTCTCTCTCTTCCTCGTCGAGGAAAGAATGTAGTAGAGAATTAGATGTTCAAGTGACTACAATACTTACGTATTTTATCTTTGCGTCATATTACTAATGTAGGGTTCAAGTCATATACGCATATCGTAGTTACCTCTACAGATGGCAACCGAAAGGACTGTTATTTTAAGTGTATTTAATCGGTCCTTCCTGCAAACTTCCAGGAGTTTCCGGTGTAAGGACAACGCTAAAAGGTATTGTTACAACAACACCAACTCGGCTTCTGCATCTAGCGAATTATGTTTCGCTTAAATATGCCTGCTTGAGAATTTCCTTCTGATCGATAATAGTAACAAACCTATTCCTTCGTAGAATAGAGTAGCTGGTAACTCAGGCAGAATAGTGCGAGACGACGATAGAAGGCTGCTGTCATTATGGATGACGCAGTATATTTAATCGGTACTCCCGCAACTTTCCAGGATTTTTTCCGATTTAACATTTGGATTAATTAAGCGTAGTGTTACGACAACACAAAATCAGCTTCTGTATTTAGCGAATTCTGTTTCGCTTAAATATGCCAACTTGAGAGTTTTCTGTTCAAATAATGGAAAATCTATTCCTTGATAGAATAGAGTAGTGGCAACTCGGCATAAGACTGCGAGAAGGTGAACGTAAGCTGCTGTAACTTGTCACCAACTCAGTATCAGTTAGCTCGCTGTTATGCGTTGTCGGTTACGTCTCTCTCTCCCGCGGGATTGATTGACGAACCGTATCTCTGCCCCACAATCATGGACTTTAGCCTCGGGTTGAGGGGATTTCTAGTAATCATGAATAAACACGACTTCCTTTTACTAAGAAATTTTCAACAGAGATATCTCTTAGACCTGTTCGGCGCTGGTTACCGCACTGTAACAGAATTCTGTACGAGTCTACCGCGGCATAGCACTATAATAATGCTCTCCTGCTTATGCAAAGCGCAGCCTTATTAGGGAAGGAAGCATGCTTAGTGAGGGAATGGATGAGTCTGCTGGGGACCATTTCCTTGCTGGAGAAGCTTGTTTCCCTGAATAGACTGCAATTCAGACCTCTACAGTTTTCCTACAGGAGAACTGAAATAACATCAAAGATCTAGAAATAATTCTAAAACAATCTCTCAATGGGTTGAGGATCACCTCAGGTGATACCGAGAGGGTGCCAGGCATCCGGACAGAACTACAGAGGTCCTGGCACATAATCTAAAAGAATTGGAAGCAATTTGGTTGACTCTCCAGTTCCTAGAAGAGTGAGTTTTTGGTCGAGTGGTCCAAATCATCTCGGATAATTCCGCAGCTCTCTCATATCCCAAGAAGAGAGAGATGGTTATCGGCATAGATACGGAACGTAACGATCCTCAAGAGGTTCGTTACACGATTGCACGTCCGTGCGGATCTTCTCGATTGACAGCAGCAACTACTGACGTCTGAGTAATCCTCGCTTAGAAGTATGTCGAGAGTTGTGGAGACTTTGGGGAAGTCCTTTTGTAGATTTCTTCGCAATATTGAAGACGAAGAAGCTTCCTCTCCGTTGCTCCCTTTTTCTCAATCCGAGAGCGGTAGCCAATAGGCACCTCCTATAGTATGGAATGGGGATAGTTGGTTAGTCTTTTTCTTTTCCCCTATTCAAAAGCTTAGGAAAAAATATAATAAGATAATCGCTGGCGTCAGAGGGAGCGAGAAAGACTGCTGATCGCCCCATGTTGGCCTTCGAGAGGCTGGATTCACAGAGGTCACGTCCTTCTGAGAGCACTTTCCAAGGACCCTTCCCGAGAGAATCGGTCTACTCTAACAGCCTCACTTCGAGAGGTACCTAAAACCTCTCCGCTCTGAGTCTGAATGCGTTCAGACTGTCGAGAAGCGAGAGGATCTTCAAGATTAATTGCAAGTCTCATTGCCAAAGCAAAGCAGTGCTGCATATTTTGCAGTGCTGCATATTTTGCAGTGTACCAATCGGAGTGGGCCGTTTCTGGAGATAGTGCAGGAAGAATGACTGTTCCTCCACCTCGACCTCTGTGAATTACTTTACCATCTTCCCTTTCCGTCTGAAGTATGGGATAAGCTAGCAGTCCCAACGATTGTAGAATATGGAAATATGTTGTTGACGGCCTGTAGGCTCAGAGATTCGGATCTGTCAAACAACAAAACCCTTCACGATCTTTGAGGTCTGTGGAAATCTTGAAATGGTCTAGATCGAAGCTTCCGGCATGGAACTTAGACGTAGTCTGAAGTTCCTGATGTCAAAGCATTTCGAACCTCTCCTTTCTGTAAACTTAATACACGTGACCAGAAAGGCTAATTTTCTAACCACTCTAGCTACGGCAAAGAGGGTTAGTGAAGTTTTAGCCATCATCAGAGGTTTTGGCTTTAGAGGACATAATTCGGTGCATCCTCTAAGCCTTCCGTTCTTGCTAAGAACGAAAACCCGTCTAACCCTTGGCCCAGAGGCCTGGAGATCAAGGGGATGGCACAAATTATTGGGCAAGAGCCACAGAGATTCCTGTGCCCTGTCGGGGCTCTCAAGTTTTATCTTGATAAAACTAAATAAAGTCGAGGTCATTCGGACAATCTGCGGTGTTCCGTAAAAAGACCAGACTTGCCCATGTCGAAGAACGCCCTGGCGTTATGGTTAAGGAGTTCTTTTAAAGAGGCTCATTCTTTATGTTTGAACAAAGATTTGAAATCTTTTAAACTGAATGCTTACGAGGTGAGGGCGCGGCCTCGGAAGCATTTCAACAGAGCATGACACTCAGTAACATCCTGAGTGCCACGTTTGAGCGAAGCAACTCTGTGTTCGCTTCATACTCCTGGCGGGATGTGAAGACGACATATGAGATCTGCGAGTCGCTAGGACCATACATATCCGCAGAAATATTATTGGGGGCAGGAAGCAGCACGAATCCTATCCTATAGAAAAGGGATAGGTGTGCTTTTAATTTTATTGTATTGATTTACAGTTGAAGGGTCGGTCGCTTGAGGCGCTTTCCCTTTCTTTAGCCTAGAAGTTATGGGACTAACTTTGATAGGTTAGGTCAGGTGGTGGTTTTTAGCTTCGTTGCCCCCACAGTATGGTCAATATGGTCTAGTCATATTGTGGTCATGCTCCCGTTGACAGATCATCTAGAACTCACCAGCTATATAAGTCACTACCTTGCTGGAGAGACTAGTAAAGCAGAAGCAGACTTGGGTGACAGTAATCACGAAGTCAGCTATGCTAACAGGTAAGGAACCAAGATGTCAATCATCTGCATGTAATTTGTTTCCTAAAATCCTTCTATTCTGTCCCTTCCCACCTCCAATGGTGGGATTCAGCTATATATATATCTGTCAGGTAAGTTTCATGAACAAAATGATATTGTTATGATACAATAAAGTTTGTTCATACTTACCTGGCAGATATATATAATTAAGGATTTTAGGTAAATTTCTCGAATGCAATTTCTCGAAAGTCAAATTCTCGAACTCAATTGCTCAAAAAATAATTTCTCGAAAAATAATTTCATACAATCAACTTACCTGTCAGATATATACATAGCTAAGACTCCGTCGTCCCCGACAGAAATTCAAATTTCGCGCCACTCGCTACAGGTAGGTCAGGTGATCTACCGGCCTGCCCTGGGCGGCCAGGACTAGGAACCATCCCCGTTTTCTATCATATTTTCTCTGTCGCAGGTAGGTATCAAACATTGTTGTTATTACCTCCTGACTTAGATTCATTTTTCAACATTTGATCAACGTTTTTCGGCTTTTTGGTGACGTATTTGGATCGTGTTTTGGGCATTCGCTACTGTGGACTGTTTTTGGAATAACTCTTTTGGATTTTTCTCAGTATGTCTGATTCTAATGTGAGTGTGAGAATGTGTGTGAATTGTAGGCTGCAGGGTGAGGATACCGAAAGCTTCGGTTGATCCTCACACTGTATGCCGTAAATGTAGGGGGGTTCAGTGTTCTGCTTTTAATTAATACTTGTAAGGAATGCGAGGGATTGAATGCAGAAGAGTGGAAGACTTTGATTCTTATTTGAAGAAGTTAGAGAGGGATAGAGTTAGACGGCTGAAAGGTGTGATTTCAAGGCCTATTGAGCCTTTCACGGATAATTCTAATCCTACTGATGTAGATTCTCCCATATATCTCATTCTCAGAGTGCTTTTTCGGATTCGGCATCGGAAATCGCCAATCTGAAAGCTACTATTAGAGGACATGAAGTCCAAGATGGCTGACTCCAAGGTAAGGCTAGTGATAGTGAACATTTCAGTGAAGTGAGTTCTCTCAGTGTTGTGGAGGGGGCGTTTGATCGTCCCTGCGACGCTCCCAGGCCTAGACCTCTTCCAAGCTCCCATGCCCAGAGGAGAAGGAAAGTCGAAAGCCTTAAGGAGGTCGTGGGGAATCCCCAACGGTCAGACGTCCCTTCAGCTAGCTCTGCTTCATGGCAGGCGGCTCAAAGGGGCACTATAGAAAAGCGTCTTTCGCGAGTCTCGTCCTCTCCCTCTCCCTCACCTAAACGAGGGTGGAAGGAGTCGAAAATTGTCGAGACCGCTGAAGCGTCATATGAAGCCCGACATAGATTCGAGCCCAGAGGCGCTTCTCAGATGACGCTACCGTCTGCTATTAAGAAAAGCGAAGGTGGCGTCAGCGTCACCTGACGCTTGTGCGGAAGTACCCCTTCATTCTTCTTCCCCGAGTGATGACGAAAGGCGTCATGCACTAGACGTGGGAGAAGCGTCAAGAAAGATAATTATGGCAGTTCAGGAACAACTGTCATCTCTTGTGGGAGTTTTAGCGCCCCGTCGGAAGGACGTGACGCTTCCAATTAAGAAGTCTCGTCCTCTCTCACCTGCTCGAAGAGAAGCGTCAGACAGACGTGAAACTGCTAAACGTTTTCCTTGACAGAAGCTCGAGTTCGAGAGCTAGAACGGGGGCTTACGAGAGTTTCGTAAAGCCAGAGAAACGTAAGAACGTCTTTTAGAAGTGAAGCGTCATTGAAAGCGGATCTTATCGACGTGACGCTCCGTCCAATATTGTGACGCCGAGTAGGACGCCTTTAGAGAGCGGAGCGTCTTCCAGGCGCGAAGCGTCATCAAGAGTCGCAAGACGTCAGCCATGACGCTCGGAGAACGGGAAGCGTTCATACAAGGCGTCTCTAAAGTTCAAGAGAAGCCGGAGCTTGTGACGCCTTCCAAGTCTTTTAAAGCGGGAAAGAGGAAAGAGTATCATTCTCTTAGCCCCTCTCCTATTAGGAGTTTGTCTCCTCCAGAAGAGGAAAGTTCAGAAAGGAGAACGGAGACTCAGATAGATCCGAGTTGGAGGAAAACTCGGATGATGAAGATTGTGGAAGAGAGGGTCTGTCCAACTATAAGGTTTTGACTACCCTGCTTCTTGAGGAGTATGGAGACGAGTTGACTCCTGCTGCTCCTCCTTCTCCGCGCTCGCTCTTTTCCAGTGCTAAGACGAAGAAGCCCTCGTCTTTTCTAAAAATGAAACCCACCATCTCGATGAAGCGGGCATTACACGCCTTAGACTCATGGATGAAGTCTAAGAAAGACTTAGTCAGGACAGTCTTTTGCATGCCTCCAGCAAGATTAGCTGGGAAAAGAGGCATATGGTATAAGACGGGAGAGAATATGGGTATCGCTCTCCCTTCTACAACAGAGGCAGATTTTTCGACTTTGGTTGACGCTTCAAGGCGTCCAAGTCTCAATTCTGCACGAATTACATGGGGTATTTTCAGAAACTGGATCATCTCCTCAAGGGACTCTTTCATGTATTGGAAGTCTTCAACTTCTTAGATTGGTCCCTTGGGGTGATGTCCAAGAAAGCCCATGATTCAGAAGGAATCGAACCTGAAGCCCTGTTATGCATTTTGTCTTGCATTGACAAAGCGGTACAGGATGGATCTTTTGAAATCTCTTCATTATTTGGAGCAGGTCTTTTAAAGAAAAGGAAGGACGGTGTATGGCGCCTTCTTAACAAAGGCAGTCTCGCATGCTCAGAGGGCAGCTCTACTATATGCGCCTCTTTCTGACTTTTTTGTTCCCTTCTCAGTTAGTGAAGGACGTTGCTCACTCTTTAACTGAGAAGGCGACTCAGGATCTTCTGACGCAGTCAGCTAGGAAGAAGAAACCTGTTTCTACATATGACAAGAAAGGACCTAGTACATCATTGCAGCCCTTTCGAGGTGGTCCGACCTCCAGACCTCCCGCAAGAAGGAAGGCTCCGGAGAAGAGAGGTAGGTCTGCCTTTCGTCCCTTTAAAAAGGGAAAATGAAACATCTCTCCTCCAAGCACCAGTAGGTGCCAGGCTCCTAGGATTCGTGGAGGCCTGGACACTGATAAACGCAGACGCGTCTGCATTGGCTATCATAAGGAAGGGATATCGTATCCCTTTCCTGAAACGCTCCTCCCCTAACGTCAATACCAAGGGAACTATCAGCCAAGTACAAGGACCCTGTGCTGAGGGATACTCTTCGATCGATGGTGGAACAAATGTGGGACAAGAGAGCGATAGAACTAGGTACTGGATCAAAACTCCCCGGGTTTTTACAATCGCCTTTTTGTTCTAGTGGCGAAAGCCTCGGGAGGTTGGAGACCAGTACTGGACGTCAGCTCTCTGAAACAGATTTGTTCAGAAGGAGAAGTTCTCCATGGAGACTTCTGCTTCAGTCCTAGCGTCATTACGACAAGGAGATTGGATGGTGTCTCTAGATCTCCAGGACGCCTACTTTCATGTCCCGATCCACCCTTCATCGAAGAAGTACCCTCCGTTTCATGACGGGGGGAAGGATCTTTCAGTTCAGAGCCTTGTGTTTCGGCCTGTCCACAGCTCCTCAGGTCTTCACAAGCCTGATGAAGAATGTGGCGAGGTTTTCTTCACCTCAAAGGAGTAAATATCTCTCTGTATCTGGACGACTGGCTCATCAGGCAGATCAGAGAGACAGTGCTTGGAGGACCTAATGTTAACTCTAGATTTGATCAAAGCGTTTGGGATTGCTCGTGAACCTCGAGAAGTCTCAGCTGACCCCCAGACAAGACCTAGTCTATCTGGGGATTCGGATGGATTCTCGGGGTTTTCGAGTTTTTTTCCTTCATTTCGCAAGAGAGAATCGCAAAAGGTTTGCGTATAGTCTCTCTCTTCTTAGAGAAGGAACAAACGTCAGCGAGGGAATGGTTGAGCCTTCTGGGGGGGGGGGGGGACGCTTTCCTCGCTACAACAATTCTTCCCTCTAGGAAGACTACATGTTCGTCCGCTTCAATTCTTCCTCAAGAGGTCTTGGAGCTGGAAAACCGGACAACTGTCAGACGTTTTTCCCATTCCAAGGGAGACAAAGTCACACCTACAATGGTGGTTGCTCCCTCTGGAAGAGAACAAAGGGATCTCTCTAAGAACACAGAACCCAGACCTAGTGTTGTTCTCCGACGCGTCGGAGAGAGGTTGGGGAGCGACATTAGGCTCAGAAGAGGTGTCAGGCACCTGGGAAACCAGCACAGGTGACTTGGCACATAAACTGCAAGGAGCTCTTCGCCGTACATCTGGCTTTGAAGAGTCTAGAACCTCTGGTATCAAACAAGGTAGTGCAAGTAAATGTGGACAACACCACCGCACTTGCCTACATTCGGAAACAGGGAGGGACGCACTCCTCGTTCCTTTAACGAGCTGACGAGAGGGACCTATTACTTTGGACGTCTCACAGGAACATCTCCCTACTGACAAGGTTCGTACAAGGAGTAAAGAATGAGGGCGGACAGGCTCAGCAGGAGGAACCAGGTCCTTCATACAGAATGGACACTACACGAGGGAGTGTGTCTCGATCTCTGGTCTCTGTGGGGGACTCCTCATGTGGATCTCTTCGCAACATTCATTTCAAAAAGGCTCCCAGTGTTTTGCTCGGTCGTGGAAGATCCCAAGAGCACTTATGGTAGACGCCTTCCTGGCTAAAATTGTGCTCGAGTAGACGTTTATGCTTTTCCCCCATTCAAAATCCTGGGGTTAGTAATGAAAAAGTTTGTTGCGTCAAAGGAGACGAGGATGACGTTAATAGCCCCCTTTTGGCCGGACCAGGAATGGTTCACGGAGGTGGTCTAGAGTGGATCGTAGACTTTCCAAGATCCCTACCAAGAAGGACGGATCTTCTCAGACAACCACACTTCAAGAGGTACCATCAAAACCTCCCCGCTCTCGCTCTGACTGCCTTTCGACTATCGAAAAGACTTGTCAGAGCGAGAGGCTTTTCTCGCGAAGTGGCAAGCGCGATCGCGAGAGCACGCAGAACCTCCACTACGAAAGTATACCAGTCGAAGTGGGTAGGTATTTAGAAGGTGGTGTAGATCCAAGAAGTTGTCCTCCTCCTCTACCTCTATAGCGGAAATTGCTGATTTCTTGCTATTCCTGAGAGTAAAATCTCATCTAGCCGTATCCACAATAAAGGGATACGAAGTATGCTCTCGGCTGTATTCAGGAACAGAGGATTAGATCTGGCAAATAACAAAGATCTCCACGATCTCATAAGATCTTTTGAGACTTTCAAAGTCTAAGGAACCAGTACCTCCGAACTGGAACCTGGACGTAGTCCTCAAAATATCTGTCATCGGATAGATTCGAACCTCCTCATCTGGCATCGTTTAGAGACATAACTAGAAAATGCCATATTCCTATTATCTTTAGCTACGGCAAAGAGAAAGAATTAGTGGAAATTACAAGCTCTGCAGGATAAAAGTAGGATTCAAGGGAGACTCGGCTATTTGCTCGTTTAAGACCCTGTTTTTAGCGAAAAACGAGAATCCCTCGAATCCCTGGCCTTAAGTCATTCGAAGTCAAAGGAATGTCGAGTCTCGTAGCAGAGAAGCAGAGAGGTCTCTATGCCCTGTTAGATCGCTGAAGTTCTACCTTCAGAGAAAGCGTCAGTTGGGAGGCTCTAGACAAGGTCTCTGGTGCGCGGTAAAAGACCCACAAGACTGATGTCCAAGAATGCCTCTGGGCGTTCTTTGTAAGAAACGTCATTACGGACGCTCATAAGGTCTGTCCTGACGAACAGTTACAACTACTAAGAGTAAAAGCTCATGAAGTAAGAGCGGGGTAGGGGCTGGGGGTAGCGACGTCTCTCTCGTTTTATAAGAATATGTCGCTTAAAACATCATAGATACGACATATTGGAGATGCAACTCACAGTATTTGCATCTCATTACTTGAAAGACGTGCGTGTGACGTATGAGAAGTGTTTTTCTCTAGGTCCTATCGTATCGGCAGATACGATTCTGGGTACGGGAGCCGACACCAATCCTAAAATGTATATACTGTTCTTCTTTTTGGATATGGTCGAGAGTCTCTTTGAACAATGGAGGACTTAGGCTCGCCACGGGCGGCCGTCTATGTTGTTCAGTAAGAGAATTCTTGTCATATCCAATTAGTTGGGTATAATTTTTTGAAAATTATGTATGTGTGAGTAGTGGTTTTTGAGTTACGGTTGTTGTGACGAGTTCGGGGATAACTCGTAACAATCCTTAGTTCAAAATAACTTATGGTTAGGATCAGGTGGTCGGGATTGGTTGTGTGCTCCTTCATAAGGTGTATTGTCATATAAGTGGATCAGCACCCATTGACAAAGTCCTTTTAGGCTCTGCCGAGTAAGTGGGTAAGACCCCATCGGCAGACCCACAAGAACTCTTGGCCATAGATCACATATCTCGCTAAAGTTTCTTCGAGGTGATGCAGACTACTGGGCAAACACCCACGAAGTCTACCACCTATCAGGTAGGACCAAGGTTTTATTTATACCTTACAAACATATGTTGTTTACCTGTCTATTCCATATAGTAGCTGTCTCTTACCCTCCACCGAAGGGTGCCAATCAGCTATGTATATATCTGACAGGTAAGTTGATTGTATGAAAATGATATTGTTATGATACAATAAAGTTTTCATACATACTTTACCTGGCAGATATATACAATTAAAGGCCCACCCAGCCTCCCCGCAGGAGAACAGGGGTGGAAGAGAGAAAATATGATAGAAAACGGGGATGGTTCCTAGTCCTGCCGCCCAGGGCAGGCCGGTAGATCACCTGACCTACCTGTAGCGAGTGGCGCGAAATTTGAATTTCTGTCGGGGACGACGGAGTCTTAGCTATGTATATATCTGCCAGGTAAGTATGTATGAAACTTTGATTGTATCATAACAATATCATTTCTCGAAAAATAATTTCTCGAATTATCATTTTCTCGAATCCCATATTTCTCGAAAATTGATATCTATTTTGTCGAGAAAATTGAATGGAAAAATTTTCATGTATTTCAAGGGAAAATATATCCTTTTGGGTTGACAAACACAAATGTTAAAAATTTATTGTAAATGAAGGAATGAAAAAAATACAAAGGTTATAATTTTATTGTATGTATAAAAATATTATCATTCAGAATGAAATACAGTGTTAAAATTTAATCAATCAAAATGAAATGTTGTATGCTACACTTCGTAGATATTCTTCGACAGGCCTCTCTTCGTCATAATTTATTACAATGGTTTGTAACCTTTTTGCACAGTCACGATACTTCTTTTTGCATACAGGAATACCAACACCTCCCAAATATTGTTCAATTCGTAGCTCCTGTAGACTTTCGATTGTGTTCGAGAAAATTTACGCTTGGAATGCTAATAGCCTCTTTATAAATTGGTCTTTGGCGCTTATGGGATACTTTCGATTGTGTTCGAGAAATTTACTTGTTTGTTTTCGAGTAATTGACATTCGAGAAAATGATAGTTCGAGAAATTATTTTTCAGTCAATTGAATTCGAGAAATTTACCTTCGCGCAATTGATTTCGAGAAATTTGCCTGACACCATAATTAAGTACCCACCCACCTCCCCTCAGGGAACAGTGGTAGGAAAAATCTGAATAGAAGATGGGAATGGTTCCTGATATCCGCCTCCCAGCGGCGGGAATGGGTACTAACCACCTGGCCGCCCACTGCATGTGCCGGGAGTTTTGAAATTCTGTCAGACTTCGGAGAATACAGCTATATATATATCTGCCAGGTAAGTATGAACAAACTTTATTGTATCATAACAATATCATGTTTATGATGATAGATGGTGGAGATTTAGGACCTTTGTTTTGGTTAGTCTACAGCCTACACTTGCTTTATATTTGCTGTTTTTGTACATTCAACTTCCCTGTCAGATATATACTTAGCTATAGACTCCGTCGTCCCGACAGGTCAGATATATACTTAGCTATAGACTCCGTCGTCCCGACAGAAATTCGAATTTCGCGGCACACGCTACAGTAGGTCAGGTGATCTACCGCCCTGCCGCGGGGTGGGTGGGCAGGGGGGGAATAGGAACCATTCCCGTTTTCTAATCAGATTTTCTCTGTCGCCGGTTCCCTCAACATCGTTGTTGGTACCTCCTGACTTGATTTTCGTTTTTTCATCGCCGTTGATCTTCTGGACTGATTATTTGGTGACGTATTGGATCTCTGGCTTGGCATACGCTTTTGTGGACTGTTTTTTGGATTTGGTTTGGAATTTTTCTTGAAATGTCGGACTCTAATTATACATTTAGAATATGTGTGAATGAGAGTTGTAGTGTGAGGCTACCGAAAGCTTCGGTAGATCCTCACACGGGGTGCAAGCATTGTAGGGGGAATGAATGTTCTTTCTCTAACACTTGTGATGAATGCGTAAATTTGAATGAGGAGGAATGGAAGACTCTTAATTCCTACTTAAGGAAATTGGAGAGGGATAAGGCTAGGAAAGCTTCTTCCAGAAGTTTGAGTAGGTCTTGCTCTAACGAGCCAGTTAGTAGTTTAGCACCTAATTCTCAAGTAATTGTTGTTTCCTCCCATACAGCATTACCACCTTCTCCCTTATCAGATTCTGCAAATTCAGTATCGGAGATTGCAGATTTGAAGGCTGCCCTCATGAGGATAGAACGTAAAATGAAAGCGTTAGAAGGTAAGCAAAGTGCAGTGGAAAGTGTCCCCAGTGCAGTGGAGGGTGCGTCTGATCGTCTCTCTCGCTCCCAGGCCTAGACCTCTTCCAAGCTCCCAGGCCTAGAGGAGAAGGAATGTCGAAAGCCTTACGGAGGTTACGGAGAATCCCCACCGATCAGGCGTCCCCTGAGTAGGATCTGTGGCGTCCCAGACTGCCAAGAATCGCCATTGGAAAGGCGTCCTAAAACCGTGCTTCTCATCTTCCGATTCGTCATCGCATAAACGTGGGTGGAGTTCGGACGATCTATCGCGACCTACCAAAAGAAGTTGGAAGGCTCCTGCTTTGGACTCAAGCCCGGAACGTTTTCCAGAGGACTCGCCATCTGAGAGGAAGAGTGCTAAGAAAGCCTGTACTGCGCCTGCTCTCTGCTTGGAGTCTCCTTCATCATCCAAAGCTCCTTCCCCTCGGTCTGATAAGGAGGAGGAAGATGAGCGACGAAGATTCTCATGAAAATGCTAAGAACAAATCTCGTCTTTGGTAGGAGTCATAAAGAAGGACCCTCCTCGGAGGAAGGACTCTTTCCTTCCGATCAAGCGATCCCGTCCGGCGGACGTGCATTGCTCCGGTAAAGGATCTTCGGACAAATTCAGGCGCCAGGCGCCATTAGAACAGAAAGCGCCAGATTCGGAGAGCACAGATGAATATTGCCCGATACGGACAGCGCCAGCCAGGCGCGAGGCGCCAGCCGCAAGCGAGGCGCCAACCAGGCAGGCGCCAGACTGGTGCCAGGTGCCAGGATCTCCAGCTTCATCTGATATTGAGAGAGAAGTTAACCGGGAGTCTCCTCTTTGTGACTTTTCACAGG
>NC_087214.1:47079325-47096825 GCF_015104395.2 Macrobrachium nipponense
CCTGTGAAAAGTCACAAAGAGGAGACTCCCGGTTAACTTCTCTCTCAATATCAGATGAAGCTGGAGATCCTGGCACCTGGCACCAGTCTGGCACCTGCCTGGTTGGCGCCTCGCTTGCGGCTGGCGCTGTCCGTATCGGGCAATATTCATCTGTGCTCTCCGAATCTGGCGCTTTCTGTTCTAATGGCGCCTGGCGCCTGAATTTGTCCGAAGATCCTTTACCGGAGCAATGCACGTCCGCCGGACGGGATCGCTTGATCGGAAGGAAAGAGTCCTTCCTCCGAGGAGGGTCCTTCTTTAGGACTCCTACCAAAGACGAGATTTGTTCTTGCATTTTCATGAGAATCTTCGTCGCTCAATCTTCCTCCTCCTTATCAGACCGAGGGGAAGGAGCTTTGGATGATGAAGGAGACTCCAAGCAGAGAGCAGGCGCAGTACAGGCTTTCTTGACTCTCTTCCTCTCAGATGGAGAGTCCTCTGGAAAACGTTCCGGGCTTGAGTCCAAAGCAGGAGCCTTCCAACTTCTTTTTGGTAGGTCGCGATAGATCGTCCGAACTCCACCCACGTTATGCGATGACGAATCGGAAGATGAGAAGCACGGTTTAGGACGCCTTTCCAATGGCGATTCTTGGCAGTCTGGGACGCCACAGATCCTGCTCAGGGGACGCCTGATCGGTGGGGATTCTCCGTAACCTCCGTAAGGCTTTCGACATTCCTTCTCCTCTAGGCCTGGGAGCTTGGAAGAGGTCTAGGCCTGGGAGCGAGAGAGACGATCAGACGCACCCTCCACTGCACTGGGGACACTTTCCACTGCACTTTGCTTACCTTCTAACACTTTCATTTTACGTTCCATCCTCATGAGGGCAGCCTTCAAATCTGCAATCTCCGATACTGAATTTGCAGAATCTGATAAGGGAGAAGGTGGTAATGCTGTATGGGAGGAAGCAACAATTACTTGAGAATTAGGTGCTAAACTACTAACTGGCTCGTTAGAGCAAGACCTACTCAAACTTCTGGAAGAAGCTTTCCTAGCCTTATCCCTCTCCAATTTCCTTAAGTAGGAATTAAGAGTCTTCCATTCCTCCTCATTCAAATTTACGCATTCATCACAAGTGTCAGAGAAAGAACATTCATTCCCCCTACAATGCTTGCACCCCGTGTGAGGATCTACCGAAGCTTTCGGTAGCCTCACACTACAACTCTCATTCATACATATTCTAAATGTATAATTAGAGTCCGACATTTCAAGAAAAATTCCAAACCAAATCCAAAAAACAGTCCACAAAAGCGTATGCCAAGCCAGAGATCCAATACGTCACCAAATAATCAGTCCAGAAGATCAACGGCGATGAAAAAACGAAAATCAAGTCAGGAGGTACCAACAACGATGTTGATGGAACCGGCGACAGAGAAAATCTGATTAGAAAACGGGAATGGTTCCTATTCCTGCCACCCAGCGGCAGGGCGGTAGATCACCTGACCTACCTGTAGCGTGTGCCGCGAAATTCGAATTTCTGTCGTCGGACGGACGGAATCTATAGCTAAGTATATATCTGACCTGTCGGACGACGGAGTCTATAGGCTAAGTATATATCTGACAGGGAAGTTGAATGTACAAAAACAGCAAATATAAAGCAAGTGTAGGCTGTAGACTAACCAAAACAAAGGTCCTAAATCTCCACCATCTATCATCATAAACATGATATTGTTATGATACAATAAAGTTTGTTCATTACTTTTACCTGGCAGATATATATATAGCTGTATTCTCCGAAGTCCGCAGAATTTCAAAACTCCCGGCACACGCAGTGGGCGGCCAGGTGGTTAGTACCCATCCCCGCCGCTGGGAGGCGGATATCAGGAACCATTCCCATCTTCTATTCAGATTTTTCCTACCACTGTCCCCTGAGGGGAGGTGGGTGGGTACTTAATTATGGTGTCAGGCAAATTTCTCGAAATCAATTGCGCGAAGGTAAATTTCTCGAATTCAATTGACCGAAAAATAATTTCTCGAACTATCATTTTCTCGAATGTCAATTACTCGAAAACAAACAAGTAAATTTCTCGAACACAATCGAAAGTATCCCATAAGCGCCAAAGACCAATTTATAAAGAGGCTATTAGCATTCCAAGCGTAAATTTCTCGAACACAATCGAAAGTCTACAGGAGCTACGAATTGAACAATATTTGGGAGGTGTTGGTATTCCTGTGTGCAAAAAGAAGTATCGTGACTGTGCAAAAAGGTTACAAACCATTGTAATAAATTATGACGAAGAGAGGCCTGTCGAAGAATATCTACGAAGTGTAGCATACAACATTTCATTTTGATTGATTAAATTTTAACACTGTATTTCATTCTGAATGATAATATTTTTATACATACAATAAAATTATAACCTTTGTATTTTTTTCATTCCTTCATTTACAATAAATTTTTAACATTTGTGTTTGTCAACCCAAAAGGATATATTTTCCCTTGAAATACATGAAAATTTTTCCATTCAATTTTCTCGACAAAATAGATATCAATTTTCGAGAAATATGGGATTCGAGAAAATGATAATTAGAGAAATTATTTTTCGAGAAATTATTTTTCGAGAAATTATTTTTTGAGCAATTGAGTTCGAGAATTTGACTTTCGAGAAATTGCATTCGAGAAATTTACCTAAAACCTCCTTAAATTATATATATCTGGCCAAGGTAAGTATGAACAAACAACTTTATGAAGTATCATAAAACAAGTATCATTTTGTTCATGAAACTTACCTGACAGATATATATATAGCTGAATCCCACCATTGGAGGTGGGAAGGGACAGAATAGAAGGATTTTAGGAAACAAATTACATGCAGATGATTGACATCTTGGTTCCTTACCTGTTAGCATAGCTGACTTCGTGATTACTGTCACCCAAGTCTGCTTCTGCTT
Organism: Macrobrachium nipponense; assembly: GCF_015104395.2. Classification (NCBI taxonomy): domain Eukaryota; kingdom Metazoa; phylum Arthropoda; class Malacostraca; order Decapoda; family Palaemonidae; genus Macrobrachium; species Macrobrachium nipponense. The sequence continues at coordinate 47,082,255 of NC_087214.1, forward strand.
TACTAGTCTCTCCAGCAAGGTAGTGACTTATATAGCTGGTAAGTTCTAGATGATCTGTCAACGGGAGCATGACCACAATGTGACTAGACCATATTGACCATACTGTGGGGGCAACGAAGCTAAAAACCACCACCTGACCTAACCTATCAAAGTTAGTCCCATAACTTCTAGGCTAAAGAAAGGGAAAGCGCCTCAAGCGACCGACCCTTCAACTGTAAATCAATACAATAAAATTAAAAGCACACCTATCCCTTTTCTATAGGATAGGATTCGTGCTGCTTCCTGCCCCCAATAATATTTCTGCGGATATGTATGGTCCTAGCGACTCGCAGATCTCATATGTCGTCTTCACATCCCGCCAGGAGTGTGAAGCGAACACAGAGTTGCTTCGCTCACGCGTGGCACTCAGGATGTTACTGAGTGTCATGCTCTGTTGAAATGCTTCCGAGGCCGCGCCCTCACCTCGTAAGCATTCAGTTTAAAAGATTTTAAATCTTTGTTCAAACATAATGAATGGGCCTCTTTAAAAAAACTCCTTAACCATAACGCCAGGGCGTTCTCAACATGGGCAAGTCTGGTCTTTTTACGGAACACCGCAGATTGTCCGAATTACCTCGACTTTCTTTAGTTTTATCAAGATAAAACTTGAGAGCCCCGACAGGGCACAGGACCCTCTGTGGCTCTTGCCCAATAATTTGTGCCATCCCCTTGATCTCCAGGCCTCTGGGCCAAGGGTTAGACGGGTTTTCGTTCTTAGCAAGAATGGAAGGCTTAGAGGATGCACCAAATTATGTCCTCTAAAGCCAAAACCTCTGATGATGGCTAAAACCTCACTAACCCTCTTTGCCGTAGCTAGAGTGGTTAGAAAATTAGCCTTTCTGGTCACGTGTATTAAGTTTACAGAAAGGAGAGGTTCGAAATGCTTTGACATCAGGAACTGCAGCACTGCAAAATATGCAGCACTGCTTTGCTATGGCAATGAGACTTGCAATTAATCTTGAAGATCCTCTCGCTTCTCGACAGTCTGAACGCATTCAGACTCAGAGCGGAGAGGTTTTAGGTACCTCTCGAAGTGAGGCTGTTAGAGTAGACCGATTCTCTCGGGAAGGGTCCTTGGAAAGTGCTCTCAGAAGGACGTGACCTCTGTGAATCAGCCTCTCGAAGGCCAACATGGGGCGATCAGCGTCCTTTCTCGCTCCCTCTGACGCCAGCGATTATCTTATTATATTTCCTAAGCTTTTGAATAGGGGAAAAGAGACTAACCAACTATCCACATTCCATACTATAGGATGGCGCCTATTGCTACCGCTCTCGGATCAAGAAAAAGGGAGCAACGGAGAGGAAGCTTCTTCGTCTTCAATATTGCGAAGAAATCTACAAAAGGACGTCCCCAAAGTCTCCACAACTCTCGACATACTTCTAAGCGAGGATTACTCAGACGTCAGTAGTTGCTGCCGTCAATCGAGAAGATCCGCACGGACGTGCAATCGTGTAACGAACCTCTTGAGGATCGTTACGTTCCGTACCTATGCCGATAACCATCTCTCTCTTCTTGGGATATGAGAGAGCTGCGGAATTATCCGAGATGATTTGGACCACTCGACCAAAAACTCACTCTTCTAGGAACTGGAGAGTCAACCAAATTGCTTCCAATTCTTTTAGATTATGTGCCAGGACCTCTGTAGTTCTGTCCGGATGCCTGGCACCCTCTCGGTATCACCTGAGGTGATCCTCAACCCATTGAGAGATGTTTAGAATTATTTCTAGATCTTTGATGTTATTTCAGTTCTCCTGTAGGAAAAACTGTAGAGGTCTGAATTGCAGTCTATTCAGGGAAACAAGCTTCTCCAGCGAGGAAATGTTCCCCAGCATACTCATCCATTCCTCACTAAGCATGCTTCCTTCCCTAATAAGGCTGCGCTTTGCATAAGCAGGAGAGCATATTATAGTGCTATGCCGCGGTAGACTCGTACAGAAAATTCTGTTACAGTGGGGCGGTAACGCAGTGCCGAACAGGTCTAAGAGATATCTCTGTTGAAAATTTCTTAGTAAAAGGAAGTCGTGTTTATTCATGATTACTAGAAATCCCCTCAACCCGAGGCTAAAGTCCATGATTGTAGGGCAGAGATACGGTTCGTCAATCAATCCCGCGGGAGAGAGAGACGTAACCGAAAGCGCATAACAGCGAGCTAACTGATACTGAGTTGGTGACAAGTTACAGCAGCTTACGTTCACCTTCTCGCAGTCTTATGCCGAGTTGCCAGCTACTCTATTCTATCAAGGAATAGATTTTCCATTATTTGAACAGAAACTCTCAAGTTGGCATATTTAAGCGAAACAGAATTCGCTAAATACAGAAGCTGATTTTGTGTTGTCGTAACACTACGCTTAATTAACCAAATGTTAAATCGGAAACTCCTGGAAAGTTGCCGGGAGTACCAATTAAATATACTGCGTCATCCATAATGACAGCAGCCTTCTATCGTCGTCTCGCACTCATTCTGCCTGAGTTACCAGCTACTCTATTCTACGAAGGAATAGGTTTGTTACTATTATCGATCAGAAGGAAATTCTCAAGCAGGCATATTTAAGCGAAACATAATTCGCTAGATGCAGAAGCCGAGTTGGTGTTGTTGTAACAATACCTTTTAGCGTTGTCCTTACACCAGAAACTCCTGGAAGTTTGCAGGAAGGACCGATTAAATACACTTAAAATAACAGTCCTTTCGGTTGCCATCTGTAGAGGTAACTACGATATGCGTATATGACTTGAACCCTACATTAGTAATATGACGCAAAGATAAAATACGTAAGTATTGTAGTCACTTGAACATCTAATTCTCTACTACATTCTTTCCTCGACGAGGAAGAGAGAGAGAATGGAAATCGACTGTCTTCGTTCTCTTTGCCAAGAGAACGAATTAATATTATTCGAATGGAGATCCTCAAGTGAGAACCGAGGATCGAAAAGGACAGTTCAAGCTTATTATGATATTGGACATAAGACTTCATGGACGTAGTCTACAAGTCTTTTTCCTGGATGAGCCTCTGACTAATGAATGAGAGCTCTTTCGAATTTTGTTAATGAGAGCTTATCCGCTTATGCGATAAAATGTTATTAAGATCTTTGTCAATGAGAACTAACCCATTTACATGACCAGGAAAATAAAAAAAATCCAAGGAATTCGAGCATATAGTCTTCCCGATTCCCGCAGAAATCGAGGAAGGGGCAGGATTCTGATCAGAGACTGGGCTTACGACAGGTAGGACCTTAATGTTCCCCTTCGGCAGCGCAGTCCCGAAATCTGCTTACAGTTTTTCTGGAATTCATCAAGTCATGGATTCTATTGAACGCTCCCTTCGTAGAAAGCGAAGTAGACATCTTGACGAGACCAAACTCCTTCCTCTACTCCTTCCTCTTCTTCGACGACGCCCTCTTGAAGAGCGTTCTTGCAGGAATCCTGCCGAACGTCTTGATGCGTAGGACGCCTATCGTCTGAAGAATGTCCTGGCAAGTGCTCTGCCGAGCGTCATGACGTGTAGGATGCCGAGCGTCTTCAAAAGCGTCCTCGCTAGCGTCCTGGCGAGCATCCAGATGTGTAAGACATCGAGCGTCTTCCAAAAAGCTCATCAATGTTTATGACGTCGAGCGTCTTCCAGAGCGTCCTGATGAGCGTCTCTTCGTGTAGGACGTCGAGCATTTGCAAAAGCTTCCTCACGTCTCAATGCGTAGGACGTTGAGCGTCTTCAAGAGACGTCCTCGCAAGAGTCTTGCCGAGCGTATTGGTGCATAGAACACCAAGGGTTCTGAACGGCATCTCAGAGAGGATCTTGTCGAGCGCCCTGATGCATGAAAGGCCACCCGAGAGGCGTCCTGGAGAGCCGCACGCTGCTCCTGAAGTGTGAGAGCACTATAAGACGACGTACGGCTATCGTCTTCAAGACGGCCTTAAAGACCTTCGTTACCTTCTAACAAAGACGGTGGCCGCCTGTGCGACATCTTGCGTCTTTGTAATGCAAATGAACATATCCAGAAACGCGCTCAAAAAAGGAACGCCGAGCGTTCCGAAAGGCATCCTCACGAGGTGCTTGCCGATCGTCCTGATTGCATTCTTTGAGCGTTTTGAAGAGCATCCGGAAAAGGAGAGCGACGAACATCAAGGGAGGCATCATAGTGAATGACGTGCGTCTACACGAGTAACCTGAGAGAGGCTTCCTGGCGAGGGGAGAGCCGCTCATGAAACGCGAGCGTCCTAAGCAAAAGTACGGTGATCGTCATCAGGACGAGTCTTAAGGACGTTCGCCGCTCTTGACAAAAACGACGGCCGCCTGTGCGACATCTTGCGTCTTTGTCACGCTCATCGACACTGCAGAGGGGCATTTAAAAAGACGCCTGTATGTTCTTGGGTATGAGGAATGCTATGCCCTTCTCCTGTCGAAAACTAGGATAGTCTGTCCAGCGTAGCTGCCGAACCAGAGTCATCTCTGTCCGATGACAGAGCATCCCTTAGGGATGAGTAAGAGGGCTCTTGTCGAGCGTTTGACTTATGCAAATCAGCTTGCCGGATGTCAAGCTTATCAGCTTGAACAATATCCTGTTTCGTAGTAAAGCAAAAACGTCATACGTATACGGAGCGCTATGACAGAGGGGAGGGGAGCGTCTTGGAGAGCAAGAAAACAATCCTTGCTACAAGAGTAACGACGTACCTTCCTCTCGATAGAGCGTTGAGTGTCTCGAAAGGCGTCCTCGTGAGGGTTCTGCCTTATGGACATTTTTTATCTCTTGACAAAGACGACGGCCGCCTGTGCGACATCTTGCGTCTTTGTCACGCTTATCGATATTAAGTCATGCTGAAGGGACGCCAGATCAGTACTCTGACGCTCCCTCCTGACGAGAGAGAGGACGTGAAGCATCCTCTTCTCTAAAGCTTCTTTTTTAGAGGGCGCGAGTCCCTCTGAGAGCTCCAACCCTGCGGGGAGGACGCCTTGGAGGACGAGAAGCAATCTTTCATGATTCGTGCACGTGCATGATCTTTGGCAGCCTGGGAAGCGTCTTCAGGTCCTGCCGAAGGGACGCCAGATCGGTGGGGGTTCCTCGTAACCCTCCTTCGGCTTTCGACATGCCCTCTCCCTGTGGTCCTGGGAGTCCGACAGAGGTCTAGACCTAGAGGCGTTATAAGGCCGATCTGATGCCCCCTCCACAACACTAGGGGCACTAATTCAACATCACTACACTCGCAATGATTGGAGATCGAGTACTTTAGATTCTAATTACTGATGTAATCCACCATAACAGAAAGGGCATTACCTCTCACAAACACTACCTCTAGGCCCGTAGGCCATACCACAAGGTTAGGCAAAATAAAGTTTACAGGAGGTTAGTAGGTTCCTTACCCTGACTTCTGTTTACTGATCTTGGAGGAAGACCTCCTGATTCTATTACTCTCTAATTTGCGTACATACGAATCATACATCTTCCTTCGGAATCAGTCAAATATCACACTAATTACATTGATGTTTCAACAAGAATTATGTACACGTCGTGCATATTAAGTGAGAATCTATCGAAAGTTTCGTTATTCTCACCTAACCCCTTGCAGACAACAAAGTCTGAAACTAGCCTAACTAGATTCAGACGTCTTATGTCAAGAAATTCAAAATTAAATCAATTTATGATAGCGTATGCCTAGCCGCAAATCCAAGTTAATAAACCAAAAAGAAAACAACCAAGATACTTAAGCGGCAATGAAGTTCCAAAATCCTAGGCGGAGGTAATGAAAACAGGTGTTTACATTACCGGCGACAGAAAAAAATCTGAATAGAAGATGTGGGAATAGTTTCCTGATATCCGCCTCCCAGCGGCGGGAATGGGTACTAACCACCTAGTCGCCCACTGCGTGTGCCGGGAGTTTTGAAATTCTGTCGGACTTCGGAGAATACAGCTATATATATATATCTGTCAGGTAAGTTTCATGAACAAAGACATGTTAGTAATCACCAAACTAATAAAAGACAGTCAATTCCATCTCAATAGCCCGTATATTTCACAATTCGGTAATTCTAAGTAATGATGGTGTGCCTGCTTTTACCTTGGTAATTGATTTTTCCAAGAGCTTTAGTGCTTTTGATGAAGAAGTAGCTATCTTGTGGTGGTCAACTGTTAATTACCTCCTATCTCTAACAAACAATAATGGAGGCCCTTGGGAATTCAGGGTTTTGGGTGAGGGAGAACACATGTAAGCTAAGCGGCCATGTTTGTGTTCTGGTAGAGACCCCAGGATACGCCACCTCCAGGGAGCCATATTATGTTCCACGGAACGGAGCGGCTGAGGGGAGGTGGGTCACTCGGGGTGGTGGGTGCACAAAGTAAGAGTTGGTAAAAGGGTGTTCGGGTTGAAGTTAGGTAGAGAAAGTTGGACGTAAATAACAGTTGACAATATGAGACTACTTCTTCATCAAATGCACTAAAACCGTAGGAAAAATCAATTTCCAAGGTAAAAGCAGGCACGAAAACATCACTTAGAATTACCACCAAGATTGATTGCACACTTAAGTGGACAGGGGTGGTAGAATGATGTCCCTAATGAGGACACTAAAGTCGCATAGAGAACTACTGAAGTAACTTTAGAACAAAATAACATCTTATCATGGACAAAGTACAAATTTACTAACACAAAATTCTTCGACGACACTACACCGAAAAATAATATAAAACACGGTAATCACTAAGAATAAGGTTTGAACAATGGCTGTAAACCACAAAGGTACTTACGTCAAAACAATGAACTCGCGAGTGTTCATTTTGGTGGACAGGGAAGGGGATGGAATATTGGAAACACAATGTTCTCAATTAACAATCCATAATGACAGAATACGACAAATAATTTGAAATACCATAAACAGAAATATACGTTTACAGAACTATTATCACAATTAATGGTGAAAATACAGCTACTTTGAGAATATGGAGCGACAGGTGTAAACGCTTCAAGTGCTTCTTGTTAAGAATTATGAAAATGCAATTTTGGATATTGGCTGGAAGAATGGTGGGAGGGTGAATGATGTCATTCAGGAGGGTTGATTTTCCCACTGTGGGAAACCGACGCTGTATTTGAAGAAGAAAAATGTGCAATACTGGATAAAAAATACATGAACAGGGTCTTGTAATGGACGTGAGAATTTCTATGAATTTAAATAAGTTATTTTTTAAAGGAAATACTGGTGTGGACAAATGTTCGGGGACAGGCACCTATTTTGCATATTATTTATACAACACAATACAAATATATATTATAATATTATAATATATACAGGCATATAGATATGTGTACTGTTTAAGAATGCATTATGAAATGGATAGAAACCGAATGTTCCATCAGGAAATAAACGATGAAATATTATTACCATTAAAGAATAGTTATTATCATTATCACTTTATGTTTAGGAACTTAATATAAAGGTTGTCATAATAACCTGGGGCTTGGCCCTCTGGAACCCACCTTAAAGGAAACCTAATTTAAACTTTACCATACAAGCCTAACCCACCTAACCTAACCTAGTACAACGTGTGATCTGGCCGGGGGCGGTGAAAGAGTAACAAAGGTTAACATACTATAACATGCTAACTTAACCAACCCAATCTAACCTAACCTAGAAGAACGTGTTACCTGGCCAGGGAGCGAAACCCCTTTAAAGAAAGAGTAACATAATTGTTAACATACTAACTTTACCAACCTAACCTAACCTAACCCAACCTAGTTGAATGTGGTACCTTTTAAGGGAAGAGTAACAGATTAGTATACTAGCCTAACCTAACCTAGTAGAACATCTTAACTGCCCCAGACGTGCCCCCATCCCCCTTAAAGGAAAAACCTTATATAAAGGGTTTTACCATATTGACCTAACACACCCAACCTAACCTAACTAGTGGGCCATATTACCTGGCCGGTGGGGCTTCGCCCACCCTGGACCCATCCTGAATGGAAATGTAAAATAAAGGTCATTATACTATCTTAAAGAAAGAGTAACATAATTGTTGATATACTAACTTTACCAGCCCAACCTAACCTAACCCAACCTAGTTGAATGTGGTACCTGGCCGGGGTACCTTTTAAGGGAAGAGTAACATAAAGGTTAGTATACTAACCTAACCTAACCTAGTAGAACATCGTAACTGCCCTAGACACACCCCCCCTTAAAGCAAACCTAATATAAAGGTTACCATACTGACCTAACACACCCAACCTAACCTAACCTAGTGGGCCATTTTACCTGGCTGGTGGGGCTTCGCCCACCCTAGACCCATCCTGAATGGAAATGTAAAATAAAGGTCATTATACTATCCTAAAGGACCTAACCTAGGACATAGAGTTACTTGGCCAGACTGACCTTTAAAGGAAACTTAATATAAAGTTTATCATAAGAAAAGTAAATAAAGGCCATTACGAAATACAAATGGTAGCTTACCAAAATTGAAATGTTTGTAAATCAATAAAATGAAATATAATATATGCAAATACTCTTAGACATTAATAATAGGTCAAATTTTAACAAAGAAATTGTTATGGGTGCACCGTAAAATGTTGAAACGAAAATAGACAGATGTGAATAAATCATGTATGAAATACCACCAAACAACCTCCAATTTGATGTCACTGAAAGAAAAGAAACGAAATGTCCTACAACTGGCTTTAAGTGCCACCCATTGGGTATTTTTCAGTGGCATGCCCTAAATTGTAAGATAATACTGCAAGATATATAGAGCAAAATTATGAAGTGAGAACACATCAATGCACATATTAAGCAAATACTATGAGAAACGGAATAGAAATAAAACCTTGAAATAATATAACACTATTATAACAAAAAATTGAGGAAAAGGAATATATGTAACTTAGTATATGAAATCCGCCACCCCCGCCACCTGCAAGTTCTTCACTCGGTCCTTTTGAAATGGCCGGTTAATACTGCACCATGAATGATTAAATACATGTTCCGCAAACACCAAGCCCCCCCCCCCCCCCCCCCCCACCCCCCCCCCCCCCCCCCCCCCCCCCCCCCCCCCCCCCACCATTTCCTCACTTAAGAGTCGGTGTCTGAATCAAAAGCTCCCCTATAACATGGCTCATGCAGGGTAGCATTTGGCACCGTAATAGGAGTAGTAGTAGGTGGATTTTGCCTGTGAGACCGCTACATTCTCGGTCTATTCATCGCTTATTTCTACTTGTATTTCGCATTCCAAAAGTCATAAATAAGATGAAGTATCACAATAACTTGGCAAAACCTTCTCCCATGTGATTTACCCCACCCATAACCCCACTTTCCCATTGGTCCCCCTTACCATTAGGATAGGGTTGTACCCCACCCAAAACCCAGCATTCCCAACGGGTCCCCCTTACTGTAAATTATAGTAAATTACAGGTTAATTACAATCAAGCACCAAAAACTAATGGAAAATTCTTAATAATCAACAAAAATACAGGAAACTGCAATTTCCAAAGTCATAAAAGACGAGCCACTGTTATTTAGATTAACCCACAATTCATAGAAACAGTACTCACAACAGCTCTAAGCTTCCCGCTAACTTCAACTAGTAACAAAAAGAAAAAACCTGTAACATTTTAACACCCCTTAACTGAACTATCACCAAACCTGGTTCTAAAATAACATCAGCAACAAAAACAGCATTAACAAATACAACTCACCTGCCATTAGGCCCTCGAAATTGGTGGTTAATTCTAAGGAACAACTCCGCACGGACTGCAAAGAACGTAACCGCGAATACGACAACCACTAGGGATTGGGGGTTCCAATGTGTTTAGTACTAGCCCCTGGGGGTTTATTACAGCCGACCGCCCAAAAATAACGGTGAATTCTTAATAAGCAACCCGAATACTATTATAGGAAACTGTAATTTCCAAAGAAATACCAGACGCCAAGTTATTATTTAGATTTACCGGGTATTGACGAAATGGAAGGGAATAGGTAAATCTAAATAATACCCTTTGGTAGATCTAGGGTACTTATCCGCGGCGGCCTAGACTATGGCAGTTGCGGTTTTTCTATGCAGTTTTACCTCCTGAACAAGAATTTTAAGTAATATTTATTCGGACGACTGTAATTAAACCCCCAGGGGCCAGTACTAAATACGGCGAAACACATTGGACGGCCCCCAATCCCTAGTGGATGTCGTATCCGCGGTTACGTTCCTTGCAGTCCGTGCGGACTGCTTCTGTATAAATAATCAGCTGGAAATTATTCTTGCATTAAAACATTTCGGAACTTGCCACAAACGCCACAACTCAAACTACACGAACCCGAAAACTCACGATAAAGACCAACACATTTTTACTAACAAGAATAAGAGTAACCCTGCAAGAAAAAGGAACACTTACGCCGTCATTGGCAAAGAAGGTCCCTGAATCGTCAAAGCCAGACCAAAATCGTCTCATTTTTAACGACACTGCAGCCCATTTTCCTGTCATGGCACTTTTTTTCTTTTTATAACACTCACATGCGCCTCCCTTCTATTCTCTTTAGCTGTTTATAACGTCTGGCTAACGATTATTTACCGCTCAACACTGAAAATTGCGAGAGTACACGGATTTGTTTAATGAACAACTGACCGGAAAATGAGACTGAGTCTGACTCTGCGTCTCTGGACAGTCTGAGTCTGAGAGGCGTAGGTAGCGTAGGTTGGCGTTGGGGAGCGAGGAGTTACCTGATACCAATTTCAGTATTTATTCTCAGGGAAGACCTTTACTATTTTAATATTGAATGTTTCATACTAAAGAGCACAAGTGCAAAAGCAATATCATACTGATAACTTATATTATTTGGAATTATTTTCCCTTACGAATGCCAGTACTGTTTGCATGGCGTTTCAGACGAATGATTGGTAGTACCAACCTCCCGTCAAAATACCATACACAAAACAATATAAGAACAATGAAAGTCACATAAATTAAACATGGAAAACGTACTATTAATAGTAAAATAAGAATAAGTATAAAGCTAAATTATGCAGAAAAAATAATAATAGTGATAAAATAGCCACGACCAGAGAGTCATTACTGTTGGCATTTCACAGAGTGAAATGAGGAGCAAGTGGGACGGACTGTTTTTATATAATATATTCCAATGATAATCATATTCCCGTAACGTTTATTGTAGGTGTTTTCGGTCTTACGTAATTTGTGAATTGCAACGACGTTCAAAAGTAATATATATATATATATATATATATATATATATATATATATATATATATATATATATATATATATATATATATATATATATATATATATATATATATATACGTATATATATGTGTGTGCGTGTGTGTGTGTGTGTGTATGTATGTGTGTGTGTGTATATATATATATATATATATATATATATATATATATATATATCGAGCTACAATGTCCTTTAATATCTAATTCGCTCTACCTCGGAATTAATATATTTTCATATATGCTTAACCGAGGGGGAATTTTTTTCTCGATAATAGACTTGCCCGGACCAAGGCGCGAACTCATGGATCCTTTCAAATCCAGGAACGTCAGTGAAGCTTTACCTACTACACCACCGCGGGTTAAGCATATATGAAAAATATATTAATTCCGAGGTAGAGCGAATTAGATATTAAAGGACATTGTAGCTCGATATATGTATATGAATCACGGAAATGTGATATGACTTATAGATTGGCTACGTGCTGTCAAAAGCACTACAAACACTACCGGAGTCGAGGTGGGTGATGTTGTCTCCAAACCACTAATTACCTGCGCGCGAAAGGTATATGAGGGTGAGAGACGACATGAACTTTTTAGCCTCTCGCGGTGGTGTAGTAGGTAAAGCTTCACTGACGTTCCTGGATTTGAAAGGATCCATGAGTTCGCGCCTTGGTCCGGGCAAGTCTATTATCGAGAAAAAATTCCCCCTCGGTTTAAGCATATATGAAAATATATTAATTCCGAGGTAGAGCGAATTAGAGTATTAAAGGACATTGTAGCTCGATATATGTATATGAATCACGGAAATGTGATATGACTTATATATACATATATATATATTATATATATATATATATATATATATATATATATATATATTATTTCTGAACGTTGTTTCAATTCACAAATCAAGATCGAAAAGACCTACAATAAACGCTACACCTCCCTAAGGGGATATGAATACCATTGGAATATGTATAAGAACAGTCCTTTCCACTTGCTCATGTTATCTGTTGGCTTCATGAAATGCCAACAGTGATGACACTCTGGTCAAGGCTATTTTATCACTATTATTATTATTTTTCTGCGTAATTTTAGTTTTATCTTGACTTGTTATTAAAACTATACTTACGTTTTTACATGTATAATTTATGTCTTTAATATTGTTTTTTATAGTTTTTTTTTTGTTTGTTTTTTTTTTTTTTTTTTTTTTTTTGGTATGTTGACGCGACGTGGTACTACCAATCACTCGTCTGTAACGCCTTGTAAACAGTACTGGCATTCATAAAGGAAAATAGTAATTCAAATAATATAATGTTATCAGTATGATATTGGCTTTGCACTTATGCTCTACTATATGAAACATTCAATATTGAAATAATGTGTTCCCTGAGAATATATAAAAATAGAAATTGGTATCAGGTTCCCTCGCTACCCAACCCCCAAGCCCCAACCTAGACCTACTCACTTTAGGTCAGTTGTTCCATGAATAAGTGCATGCAAGTTCTCGCAATTTTCGGTGTTTGTTCGGTAATTCATCATTATTAAGACATTATAGACAGCTAAGGAGAATAGAAGGGAGACCCGTGTTAATGTTATAAAAAGAAAAAAGTGCCTTTACAGGAAACTGGGCTCCAGTGTCGTTAAAAGTGAGACGAAATTTGTCTGGCTTTGACGATTCAGGGACCTTCCTTGCCAATGACGGCGTAAGTGTTCCTTGATTTATTTCCTGTAGGTTTACTCTTATTCTTGTTGGTAAATATGCTTTGGCTTTTCTATGAGTTTTCGGGTTCGTGTAGTTTGAGAGGTGGTTTTTGTGGCAGGTTCCGAAATGTTTTATTTATGCAACAATAATTTCCTGCTGATTATGTATTCTTCTTAATAGCCGTTTGTTTATGGATTCTCTCCCTCAGTGGTTAATACTTTCCGTCGCATTTGGTGTTCGGTTTTCCCTTTTGTTTCGACCATTTTTTGAACGAAGAATGTTTATTATTTACTGGAAATGTGTGCTTAAACTAGAGCTGGCGGATAGTGCATATTTGTTATTTTCATTATTGTTATTGGTCTGGATGTTTAATTTTTTTTTTTTTTTTTTTTTGCTTTCTAAAACAAGCCACATTATTATTATTATTATATTAATATTTGTTGGTGATAAGGAGGGTTGATAATCTGTGGTGTCTTGAGAATGAGATGGTTCCATTATTACTGGTTGGGAAAATTGGGAATCTTTTAAACAACTCATTTGAGCTTTCCATAAGGGATGGGTCGTTTTATGGTGGTGGCTCCTTCGTTGCATTTGCTGTTAAGGGACTCCAGCCTGTCCTTTCAGTATAATTAGCTTAGAGAGGATTAACTAAAAGTATCCACAGGCGTTAATGAAATATCGATGATTTTCATCGAGACGAATAATACAGTACTTGAAGACATAACTGGATAATCAAGATGGAAACGATGAATTCGAAGCTATTTGTTGGGCCACTGAATGGTGTGGGTCACGTGATGTAGCAGCTTCAGGGACGAACAGGTGAGCACTGCAAAGCACACGAGTGGGCAGGCGCTGTGGGCTGCAATGGCAGGTACCCTGATGGGTTACCTTATGTCACTCACAGCCTTCTCATCTCCAGGCGTCAGCCTTGAAACTGCTCTGAGGAGGAGAGGTTTTCAGTGAGACCTTCCTAGGGAATAATGCCTATCAGGTGGGTTTCCTGCGGCTGCCTGATGCCTCTGCCATGCTGTGCTTGTGCTTCTGAATGGAAGCAGAAAAGGAAATGATGATTGGGCAGACTTTACATAGATACCTCAGCAGATGTCTTATCCAAAGGCTGTATCATTCAAAATACAGTATTGGAGTATTTGAAAACAGAAAGTCGGATGATTGCTATTTTCATGGAGATGCGTGATAGACTTGAAGGTTTCTAATATGTCGTGTGAGTGCTAGGATAGCAGGTAGTTTTCTCGACGAGGAGCATAAAAATTGAAGGTAAATAGAACATTTTCAAAATATTTTACAAAGTTTTCTGCACGAGGAATTCATACACAGTATTACTGTTAGCGTGTGAATTTGATGGAGTTTGAGGTCTTGTATTATATTGGGAGCCCACGTTTATTTGTGGGTGTATATATATATATATATAATATATATATATATATATATATATATATATATATATATATATATATGTGTGTGTGTGTGTGTGTGTGTGTGTGTGTGTGTGTTACTTAAATAGTGACAGTTAATGGAAAAACTAAGCCTATACACAGTTATAAACTTTCCGAGTAAACAAGTGAAGCAAAAAATGTAACTATTTGACTAATATATATATATATATAT
>NC_087214.1:47099325-47152607 GCF_015104395.2 Macrobrachium nipponense
TTACTATATATAATATAATATATATACATTATACATTATAGATATATACTATATATATATACATACATACATGCATATATAACAAATGCTATATATACATACATATATATATACACACACTTGTACAATTTATATACATATGTATGTAATTACACACTCATATTTTACATGTATGTATGGTTTTATATATGTAGCAAAGCACCTCAGTGGCGTGATTCGGTATGGTGTTGGCGTGCCACCTCGTTGCCCGCGATTTCGATTCTCGGGCATTCCACTGAAGTGTGAGACGTGTATTTCCGGTGAGAGAAGTGAACTCTCGACGTGGTTTGGATGTCACATTAAACCGTTGGTCCCGTTGCTGAATAAGCACTGTTTCCATGCAGTGTAAACACACCATACAAACAAACAAATATATATGTAGCAGCCTCTATTAAACTATCCCCACAAATTCTAGCCTAACATTACATTTTATTTAGAATGTCCTATATGCACAGACACGGTTTGCCCAATAAGCAAGTATCTTAGTATTTTAGACTAGGAAGGGGATGGAATATTTCATGGTTGGATCAGAATGAAAGGACGTAAGGAGGGTGGGATAGCCATGAAGATTTCCGTATGAGGAAATTAGTGCGAATTCAGAAAAATACAGATCAGCTGTTGTCCACACTAAGGCTTCATCCACTATTTAACCGCCAAAGTAGGAATGTGGTGGAGGTATATGGCTTGCAGTTTCTTTACTGCTACACCTGGAGATATACAATATATATGATATTTAAATAAATGATGTTTGTTTGTCTATATATGTAGATAGATATGCAGTTTGGTAGGCTACCCCAGAAACCCTAACTTGGCCTTGGCAATTTATTTAGCCTGTCAAGTACACATACATTTAGCCCATTAAACTACTACTATTTAAGAATAAAAACAATTCAGTGTATTTAATTTACTTTAGTCAGTCTCATGAAAATTATTTAAGTTTTGCTAGGTAGCTTAGCAGGATGATATTTTTTTTCCCCTACCCCTGGGAAGGTGTACAGAATTGAAGTATAGTTTATTCTCAAAAAAAATTTTTCTACGCTCTTTGATCGCAGATGAAAAGCTTAGCCAAAGTATCTTATTTATTTTCTCTAAAATCGAACTTTTCCGAAGTTCTCAGTTTGTATGACACAGAAGGTGAGAAGGTAGTTTCTTGCTATACTTCACCATGATGCTCACGGGCTAAGGTGATCAGCTTTGAAAACAGTGCTCCTTGAGTATGGAGAAGTAGTGAATACGAACTATTTTGTACAGGGACTATGATAATCTGCTGTGGCATGCATAAAATATTAAAGTAAATCATACAATTCTTTTATATTAAATTCGTTAACCTGAAGTTGGGGAATCTATGTGGGAAATGTAGTATAGACTAGGGAATCGATTTCAAATAGAGAGTTGGAGTGGGAATTTCCTTATTGAAGTCATGATTTAGTGAATCAGAGTGCTGAAGTGATATTTCTTAGTTTTTTTCTGGCGTAAATACCAACAAAACCTTTTATGTAGGAATTTTCATCAGCAGGAGCTATAATGACAATCGACATTTGGTAGAGGGGTTAGGCAATTTTCTTCTCCCGGGTCAGGTTGAGAAGTCTTGCTGTGATCTGTCTGACCACCAGGTGGAAACGTCTTTTATATTGTACAAATATGTTAGTGCTTTTTGTTCAATGTGGGTTTGTACATCTCACTTCTCACTCTGGCTCAGGGTCCTTTAAGTCTTGTTTCTCTGTGCCAGATTTTGTAGGAAGTTACAGGAGTCGTTGGTCCTCTGTTTATTATTGTGACCAGGAGCATAGCATTCCCAGGTGAAGATTCAGTTACTGATCAGTGGAGAGATACCCTCCCACTGAAGGAGTGAGTCTTTTACATGAAAGCGTTGCTTTGTATTTCCATTGG
The DNA here is from genome assembly GCF_015104395.2 of Macrobrachium nipponense. Classification (NCBI taxonomy): domain Eukaryota; kingdom Metazoa; phylum Arthropoda; class Malacostraca; order Decapoda; family Palaemonidae; genus Macrobrachium; species Macrobrachium nipponense. Next base: position 47,101,255 of record NC_087214.1, read on the forward strand.
AACAAATATACAAATGTCTTTTTCAAGTACCTTACACTTACAGAGATATACAACCAAATTGTTTAATCATAATTCTGGCTCAACCACCCCACGATAACCCTGATGCTGAAGGACAAGTCCAAGATTCAGTCAGGTCAAAGGGACGTGGGGTGGCTCCCACTCACCTGCCTTCCCTGCATTTAATGACCTCGTTACCTTGTCACCAAGTGTCAACGACTGTTTCAGCTGGTGTTGATGAACTCTCCAGCATCAAATGCTCTGGTTTTGTTTTCTTAGGAAAAATACAAATTACATTTGAACTTTAGTTTGTTTTATCTCGGACTTCGATAATTGCATATATAGTGCAAAGCTTGTCAACTAATGAAACTCTAATATGGGAATAACATGCAAATTATATGTTATTTTATGAAGCAAAATATTAATTGATTAATTGATGTTTGAAAATGGTTTTGTTGATAGCATATTTAGTAATCTGTTTCAGCATTTATCATATGTTGTACGTCTTACAGATTCTCTCTCTCTCTCTCTCTCTCTCTCTCTCTCTCTCTCTCTCTCTCTCTCTCTCTCCTGTTAAGTTTGCTCCAGTTTTACATTGCCCAGCATTTTTGACATTTTATTTTTCACCTCTTGTCAACCCCCTTCCTATCGGGGTTGATCTTGCACTTAAAGAGCATCAGGAGTGTTACTATTTATCTCAGTGACCTGGAAAACTATAGGTTAGACCCGAGTATTTATCTCAGTGACCTGGAAAAAAACTATAGGTTAGACACGAGTTATTTGTTTTGTTTTTCTGTTATTTTTACTTGTCGCCTCTTTCTCAGCTTCACCCACTATAGTGCCAGTTATGTCTTATCCCTACAGTATTCTTTTCTGGAAAGTGAGTCATATGTATACCAAGCATGTTTGAGATTGCTCAATGTATTTCAGAGTTATCCTGGGACATACACATGCTCATATAATATATATATATATATATATATATATATAATATATATATATATATATATATATATATCCATATTATATATATTTATATATAAAGGCAATTTATGTTTGTCTATCAGTTTGTTATACACGCCCAGACTATGAAAGCTATGAAAACCAAAATTTACCATAGACTCCCGCCAGGAAGGTTTTAGTCAAAATCCAAAATTCGAAAGCCATTTCTATTGGGTCATACCCCACCCCGTTTTTCATACCCCTTATTTTTTACAACTTTTAAAGTTGACATCTAGGGCTACCAAATTTTATCATAGACTCCCCTCACCCAGGAAAGTTGAAGTCAAACTGAAATTTGATAGTCATTTCAAGGCGGCATAACCGTCTCCCGCGCCCCGCCCCATTTTTCATGCCCCTTCATTTTTACAACTTTTGGAGTTGACACCTAGGGCTACCAAATTCATACCATAGACTCTTCTCGCCGAACAAGAAGGTTTTAGTCTAAATTCGAAGTTCGGGGAATCTTCTAAGGAGGTCATAACACCCCCCCAACCCTTTTTTCATACCACTCATTTTTTACAACTTTTGAAGTTGGAGTTAGGGATAACAAATTTTTACTAAAGAATTCCCTTTCCCTCCCCCCTGAAAGGTTTTATTCAAAATCCAAAATTCGAGAGCCATTTGTAAGGGGTTTATAGCCCTTCGTTTTCCATACAAACTAAAGGAATGTTATAATAAAAAATGGCCCCAGAGAAAGCAACAACATAATATATAAGATTCCATGTATGGACTGCCCCTCCTTTTATCTCGGACAGTCGAGCAAGGGCTTAGAAGTAAGATTAAAACAGCATAAATATTCTGTAAGAACTGGGCAAACATCTAATGCAATATTCATTCATTTAAGTGAAAACAACCACCGGATAAATTGGATTGATAATTCAGTAATTTGCAAGATCAAAAGATGTCTTATCACGAAATCTTTTAGAATCTTGCCATAATACAACTTACTTCACATTGTAATTTGATATTAGGTCGTGCCTGTTTCATTTAGACCCTTTGTATTTTGTAACATGTTTAAGAATGACCTGAAAGATATAATTACAGACTTAAATAAAAATTAGTTGCCCTAGAGATATTTTTCTTTGTATATGTATGTTTAATATGCTTTGTGAATAAGTTTTTGTTTACCGAAGATCTGAATGTGGTCAAGCTGTCGTCCTGTATAATCCTTTAATTGTCTTGTCCCTGTGTTTGAGCAGTTGGACTTAATCTTTTTGTTCTTAAATTGTACCCATGTTTATGCTTGTTTGGAAAGGTTACTTATTCTCCAGGTGTGTTGGATTCTAGGTACTAATCTCCTTATAATCCCTATCTGTCAGTTATACAACCTTTCCTGTACTCTCAATTTCTCATTTGTAAATCAGTTTGTCTTGCCTAAGGCCAAAGGAGTTGAGTCGAAAGTTCTTGCAGAAACTCTGTGGGTAAATCTTTCCGTCGTTGGCTTATCCCTTTATTATGGGTTATCACGTTTCCAAACTTTCCGTGATTCAGGGGTATATATATACGATATATATATATTATATAGATATATAGATATTTAGAGAGAGAGTAATAGTAGGATTTATACAGTTGAGATATTACCAAAGATTTAGATGAGTTACAGGTTAGGGAGATGAGATTATATAGATATAATAAGAGATATATATATAGTATGATAGATTATTTTATTAGATCTATATAATATATTATATTATTATATATTATAAGATATATATATAGATATATAATGATATATAGAGGAGATGTATTACTATGATATTATATAATAGATTATTGATATAGATAAGATTATATATATTAGATAACATATATCTATATATATGTTATAATAGGAGAATTATATCTATGTTATATGAGATATATATACTATATATACATATATATATATATAAATATAGATATATATATATTTAATATATATATATATATATATATATATATAGATATATATATATATATTATATGGGATATATATATATATATATATATATATATATATATATAGTATATATATATATATATATATATATATATATATATATATAATATATACTATATATATATATATATATATATATATATATATATATATATAATATAATATATATATATATATATGATATATATTATATATATATATATATATATACTATATATATATATAGTTATGTATATATATATATATATATAGGTGTGTGTGTGTGTGTGTGTGTGTATATATATATATTGTTTTACAATGGCAACAGTTTTTTGTTTTGCAGAGTTTTCATTTTGCGCCCTATATGTTGATTTACTTTATAGCAGCCATTCTACTAAGTTAGGCTTCGTCTGGATGCATCTTAGAATGTGTTTCAGTGTTTTGATGGTTGTGCATTATATAATAATAAAACCATTTGATTCACGAAAAAAAGACTATGGAAAGACTGTCAAGATTTTCAGGATCACTTTAGATAAATTTCATTCATTATTTATATAAAAAATCAAATAATCAGTTGTTGTTGAAAAACTAAGCTTCAATCTCTTTCTCAGAATCATTCTCCTCCACTCTGTAATATTTTATAGAACTGCTTCCTTACAGTTTTTTTAGATTAGTGCAAATAATTTCTGTAAGAGTCCTGTATGTGAAAAGAAACTATCACATATGAATACAAATAAATGGTAACATAGAGATAGAATAATATTGTCATTATCGCATCTGTACCTTCACCTCTTCATTATCTGACTTCAAATAATGGCGGCGGACGTTGTTAATCAATAGCTTCTTGTACAAATTCATTAGTTATACTGCATTCTTAGTTTGAGCTTCCATTAGTAATTATTCTCTCTTCCCAAACTCCTTTTTTCCCATTTAGTTTGTAATGGATTTGTCAGTATTGTCAGTTGACGAGGTCTGCAGTGTGCACGTTACAAGTTCTTAGCAGCTCTTAATGTGTACATGTATTTTGCATATCTTTTTATTACTAATTTTTCATACAGTTATTCCATTCCTTAGAAGCTTATTTAGAATGTTCATAGCTTTTTGTGATTCACTTGAAATATATATATTGTTATAATCATGTTTCATTGAGGGTAATTATTTTGTCAACATTGCACAAACCATTGTTATTTTCTTCTTTACTTAGTAAATGCCATTTTCACTGATATCAAGTTTAGAGAGAGAAAAATTAAAAAGATATTGCCGGAAATTTTCTATTTACTTGTTAGAGTTACAGACATGAAATTCTCCGTATATGCTGTTAGTATCCTTTCTTAGTCGTACATAATCAGAAAAAGGAAGGGTTTATGAAGATGACATAATGTGGCTTAGGTGGATTATCTTAAGCTGGCCCTATGCCAGTGTTGGTCATTGGCCTCAGAAGACCGGTTAAATTGGTAATGTGTATAGGAAAACTGGTGTAAACTTTTGAATATGTAACCCACAAAGAAGATGAATGCATAAGGTGTTAATGCAAAGTTTGTGAGTGGGAAGGAATCACCCAATAAACGTGAAGGGCTGGTCAGAGGTCACCAACCAACTCATAGAGATGACTGGGCTCTAGTGGTATCAAGGGGGTTAGTGCCATCAGTGCACCTCATTTGGTGCAATGTAGGCATTACTTAAGGTTCTTTGCAGCGTCCCTTCGGCCCCTAGCTGCAACTACTTTCATTCCTTTTACTGTTCCTCCATTCATATTCTCTTCCATCTTACTGTCCACCCTCTTCTAACAATTGTTTCATAGTGCAACTGTAACACCTTTTAAACCTTATACTGTCAATTTCTGTTTCAGAGCTGAATGGCCTTAGTTGACCCCAATGCTTGGCATAATGCCAAAAACTTCTATAATTCAAATCTAGTGATATCGAGGCATTGGCTCTGGTTGGTCATTCTTAGGGAAACTTCAGGTTTTTCTGGAATTGGGGGGAAAGGCTCGGTTGACAGTTAGTAAGGGGGTGCTTGCTTCGTAACCTGAGTGCCTCAAGGATGTGCTGTTTTGGGATGGGTAAGAATGATTATGTTGGCACTGATAAGATACTTGAAAGGTGGATTAGTGCATTCATTCATCATGCCGGCACTCTTGAATGTGGCACACAACACTTTGGTGTTCCTATCAGTTCCTTCGTGAGTGCCATGAAACTGTATCCTTTCTGGTGCCTTGCCTCTCCTCCTTTTGGTAGGTGAGTTCTAATTTACTATCCTCTCCTCAGTTGCAGGTGTCTGTCTACATTGAAATTCTGTCGTAATTGTCTAGTCTTTGGGTGTAGCCTCTTCTTCTTAAGGGCATTGCATACCCAAGTTAAGGAGATTTCACTGGGATGTGACTTCACTCTTCTCCAAGTTGACAAATCCCTAGTGGCATTGCTTGCTTGCTGTTGGCTCCATCTTGAAACACCCTGATATATCTGGCATGCTATGCCTACCTTGTTACTAATTTTATGTATGCACTTTGTTCAGTCTTAAAGTTTTTGTTGTTCCACATAACGATGCAGCTCCAAGTTTCTGAGGAAAATGAGGAGCAGGTAAATATATGTGAAAGAACACAAGTGGTTAAAAGCGCATATGCTTAGACGTAGTTAAATGTTTATTGTACGGCATTTCAGTTATTGAAACTTATTCATTTAAACAACAAATTCTATAGCTTACATAATAGTAAAGGAAATATGTATGAATCAAGCTTTCAAAGAGTAATTGCACCTTATTTGTATTTTAAGACATTTTTTTTCACACTGTCGGGACCCTGTCAGTTTCATAGAGGTAGATGCAGTTATTGTGTCACAGATTCTGTGTGTAACATACATCATTCCCTGCAGTTGATTTTGCCTGTTTTTAATTTAATACTGGAATAGTTTGTTGATTATGTTCCTCAGCTTTTGAGATGCACTCATCTTACCTTTACTGGGCGTAAATGTATAATGTTTTATTTGGCATTCTTGATGAAGGATCTTCGTTATCTGGTCAGGATCTATTTAGGATGTCGATCCTGTGACTGAGTGATATCCTACGGTAGTGATTCGGCCTTGTGAGAATTCTTTTGATTACAGTTATATCCCTTAAATAATTTCCTAAAGCTAGTGATCCTTTTTTCAATGTAGTATGAGAAGTACCATTTCCACTTATAGTTTGGTTGCTGCAACAGTTTCTCCTTCGACAACTTTTACTTCATTGCTCTTTATATGTCAATGTTTATCAATTCTTTCTAGAAATTTTAAGTTTTATTATTCGTTTGAGGCCACATATTTATTAATGGTGATGATGATCATAACACCTTTGCAATTCATATGATTTTACATTGCAGTGCTACGTGGCCACTACACTGTCGACTTTATTATGGTTGACAGGTCTCCTAAGAACGTATGATCTCGTTAGATCAAGAAGTTTCCCTTACATAGGATTTAATGTTCGTCAATGTTGGACTCCTCGGGTTCGAACTTATGAAAATATGCAGTATGAATATATTAGCCCATTAAGTAACTCAGACTGATTGACCAATTAGATTTAAGTTCATATATCGACTTGTGATTCACCCTCCATGTTATTATATCCTCGTAAAGGGAAAAGTAGATAAAATCCACACACACGTACACACACACACACACACACACACACACACACACACACACACACACACACACACACACACCATTCAGGCAGCCCAATAAAGTAGTCTTATAACTTTCAGCCAGGCAATTGCATAGACATTAGTGCATGAAAGATGTAGGTTGAATATTCACAAAAGAAAATGGAAGCCTACCAGTCCGTGTCAAGTCAGATATTCCGAACATTTTTAATTACAATTTTTACTTTTGCAAATGGAATCTGGTGAATTATTTAAACTATAACTATTTCCCAATACTGATGTGTCCAGGTGGTACTGTGAAAGTCTGAAATGCATTAATTTTCCAGTAAAGCATATCAGTTCGTGTGATGTTAATGTGCTCTTGGAAAATTAAGAGATTTGTTATTATGTAAGTGGGATATGGTGCAGCATTTCTATTTACTTTTTTAAAGTCTCCTCACAAATATTTGAAGTGCTTTAGTATTAAAATCATATAACGATAAATAATTCAGGATACAATAGCGTCCAAACATTTTTGTGTACATTGTTTTGAAACATTTTTCATAGAAAATTTATAATTGTTTTATCTGATGACTTGTCAGGGGAAAACGGCCGTTTCACAGTGCTCAATAAAAAACCAAGGTTTTAAATAACTTAAAGAATAAAATGACCAGAATGGGACAGTATCTACAGTGATATAAACAATTGATAATTGATATTGAATAGCTTTCTTCTTTATGTTAGTATTGATTATATATCTTCCTAATGAAAACCCTCTCTCTCTCTCTCTCTCTCTCTCTCTCTCTCTCTCTCTCTCTCTCTCTCTCTCTCTCTCTCTCTCTCTCTTTCAATGGAAAAATCACGGATGCGAATATAAAAGCCACTTTAACCACTTTCAACGGAATTCGGAATTGACATTTCGGATGTCGTGCTGAGTTTGTTTAGCATATTATCAAAGCTAAAGCCTTTGCAATTGCTTCACTCAATATTGGCAAAATGAACGAGTATGAACACAAGACAAAGACAGCAGGTATAAGAAAATTACACCTAGGCTACTAACATGAGGTTAGTGACTTGGTTGATGCTGATTTAGACAAAAAATGTTTCATGAACATACGTGAAAGAAGTTGTTTACTCCATGTTTGATCCCCAGTTATTGACTTTTGATACCATGTTCCAATCAGGAATGAGACACGAAGGAAAAAGGAAATGTGGACAAAACGAAATAATTGTCAAACAAAGAATATGCTATCGCCTTCCTGTCTTGACTCTGACGCAAACTCATTTTTCCACGCTGACGTTCCATTCCAAAGTGGCGATTTCCTGTGACAAGGAAAGAACTAAAGTAACGCCCAAGTCTCCTAAAGCTTTCGGAGCATAGCTCTTCCAGCCTGAAGAAGGAGTCTGATCGCCCGCCATTACTGAAACGAATTCTTTGTCTGAGGAACCTTCGAGCTCACGTCACCTCCATTTGTCAGGCCTCAGGGTCCTCCCCAAATGCTTGGGATAAGTTGTAAAGGAGAGGAACGAGAAGGAAAGTCCTATTTCGAGTAAGGGTTCGATTCATCAATAGTATCCTATAAGGCGAAGGATCTGGTGTGAAGAAATGGTATGGCTTTTATTACACCTTTGGACTGCAAAATTATATAGTAAATATAGCTACTGAAATTAAAAGAAAATGAAGAGTGCATGCACACCACAGTCAAACATGGACAGCAGTGGTGCCAACCTGTTCTGCTACCCTTTGTTGTACAGCCACCACATCGGTGACCAGTTTGAACAGAATTTCTTGCAGAGCTTTGCCCGCCAGAGGCTTGTCTACTGGGGACTGTGATGAAGTAGAAGAGGTGGATGTACTAGGTGCGAGGGGCTCGCGGGTTACAAGGACCAGCTCAGGCATGGGATGTAAGGTCACACTGGGGCACAAGCTTCCGTTGTGGTCAGGGAAATCTGGAAAAGACCCTACTGAACTTTGGGTTGGCTCTTGGTCGGACACTTAGCAGTGCCAGGCCGGTAGACGAGAGGGGGGCCCTGGATTGGAATCTCATGGAGGGAGATTTGCACTGTGCACTGGCACTGGGGCAAGCTCAGACATTTGATTTGGATGGGAGACGTCGGCAGTACCAGACATTCCAGTTTGTATGCTTTGAAGAGAACCAGTATCTGGCTCTGTGGGGGCCTCAATGACCAGACTGGTTGGAGCACTCAACTGTCCAGGCATAGACACTGGCTGCAACTCAGCTGCAGGGCCGGGATGGACATCAGCACTTGAAAAAGAGACCTCAGGGAGCTGGACTTATGTAGGCCCAGAACAAGCTGGTAAGGAGGGTCCTGAACAATTTCAATCATTTATCTTGTGAGAATTCAGTGATTGCCAGATCGATATCTGCTAGAATCCACTATTGTACAGCATACTTCCAGTTGTCATTTTAACCTTAGCCTTGGAATGTATTATTTGGACCCCTGTATTAATAACATGTTTAAGAATGACTGAAAATATAAAAGCACTGACTTAAATTACAAATTAGTTACCTTGTATGAATTTTCTATATATTCGTAAGTCTAATTTTTTTTTTAATGTTCACCTTACAAAAATTTTTTTTTACAAATAGAGAATGATTGAGTTGTATTTTCATAAACATTTTTGGTGGTGGTCAGTCAACTTGTATAATTCTTCAAATTGCCTTGTCCTTGCTTCTGAGCTGCTGGGCATAATCTTTTGAGAAACCTCTTAACCCGGTTTTGGCAGGTCTACTAATTCTTCAATTGTGTTAGATATCAGGTACATTTTTTCCCTTTGTAAAAATCCCCATCTGTCATTTATACGAACTTTCTTTGTAAACTTATATTTATATTCTTCAGTCTGCTAAGTAAAGGACAGAATTCCATTTCTTTTTCCTTTGCGGAATTTGTCTTTATTTGTATATTTATCACGTTCCATATTTTCATGATTCAGTTATGCAACATATTTGTATTTTGAGTATTTTTTTCTTTTCAGTTTCTTCCCTAGTTAGGATCGTAGTTTTACCGAGTTTTTTCCAGGTAGTTCTATCTTCTCTAGTTGCATGTTTTCAAGTTCTATTTTACTATTGTAACGGACTTTAGATTTCTTTCTTTTTTAAAGCCCGAAACAGATTTCTTTGGATTTCTTAAAGATTCTTATTATTCCAGACTGGCTCAGTGCCAAACACCAGGCAAGAATCAGCCCGCGACACAAAAAATTCACGAATTAAAATCCACTCGCAAAGAGGGATGCCAAAAACACTGACATAAACATAATTCATTTCAATTTATAAAAACCTTTTATAACACAAAAACAGGAGTCCCCGAAAAGCTGCCTTGAGGAACTAGAGAAAATACAGGTACAACTTTACAAAAACGAACATTTAAACTATCTCACCGCCTACCTAACTTTTATGCCTTGAGTTGAAGAGAGAGAAAAAAAAGACGTAAGAGGTAGAAAAACACACTTTATCTAGCATACGACGGACGCGGAGACAGGGAGAAATAAAGCTTAACCCCTTAAACCTAATTATTTTATTTTACTATAACCATTTGTTGTCGTGATACACCTTCTGTGTACAAAAAGTTCCAAAAACCGACGATGAGACAACACTGAAGACGTAATGAACATCTATTATAATCACACTGAAGACGTAATGAAGATATTTATATATGTTAACGATAGTTGTCCCTCTGAAGGATCACTGGAGGCGTTTGTGCACCAAGGGGACCAACAAGGACACGTAAGTGGTCACAAATAATATGTAATCAGTGGGGCGGAGACCATTTACGGTTCTCCACCACTAGAATGCCTCCTGACGACTCCAGGAGATCGAATACACTGCAAAAGCCAACACCAGTGGCAAGCAGCAGCTCCAAAGCACCAGGAGTGCTAATCAGTGAGGCAAAATGAGTCCACAGGAGCCTCTCAGTAATGACGAAAGCTGCAGGGGCGGGACCGCAGGACTTCGAGTAGAAAGAGCCGCAAAAAAATATTGAATGACCATCTGTAGGGGAGCCGATACTCGCACGACGCTGCCCAAACGCACCACCTAGCCATAGATAGGTAAAGGGTTGGTTGGGGGTGGGGGGAGAGAAGAGAGCGAAAGCGTAATCACGTAATGGGCAGCTCAACAAGCGAAGCCGGGAGTCCTAAAGACTTTGCCGAGGGAAACTTTCTCTTTCAACTTTCTCTGCGCTTCCGCTGTCTTCCTCAGAAAGTTCAAACTCGGAATAAAAAAAAAAGAAAAAGAAAACTGAAAAGTACCAACACTGAGGGAAGGATTATGAGATCAAATAAACTTTCTGGAGTCTCTTGCTTTTTGGAAAACCTCTCTTAACGATTTCGAGGTCTCTTTCTTTCTTTGTTTGACTTACCAGGAGTTTGTTTTTCACTCTCTCTCTCTCTCTCTCTCTCTCTCTCTCTCTCTCTCTCTCTCTCTCTCAAGGAAAGATTCCATATCACATTCATCATGATTTTTTTTTGTTTTTTTTTATTATTTTTACTTTGAATATCAAAAATCGGTGGGTGGCGTGAGTAGGGAGACCAACTTCCTTCAAAATGGCTAATTCCAATTTTCCTAGAAATTGATTTATAGCAAACCCATTAATCAGTGTGAAGGAGAGAGAATTAACATATCGTTATTGCATACTGCCTTCACCATACTTTGTAAGTGAAGAAACTGCTGATCTGATAATTTTTTGTTCTGTGAATATACACAGCCAGCATAACATCCCATTTGTTCTGTATCTCCGTAAGGGGGTAGTGCCGTCAGTGCACCTCATTCGGTGCAATGTTGGCATTACGTAAGGTTCTTTGCAGCTTTCCTTCGGCCCCTAGCTGCAACTACTTTCATTCCCTTTACTGTACCTCCTTTCATATTCTCTGTCTTCAATTTGACTGTCCACCCTCTCCTAACAATTGTTTTTCAATAGTGTGCAACTGCTGCGAGGTTTTCCTCCTGTAAAACACATTTCAAACCTTTTATGTCTATTCCGTGTTTTAGCGCTGAATGGCCTTAGTTGACCAGTGCTTGGCATAATGCCAAAAATAAATATAAATCGAATCAAATCATTTTTTGTTCTGTATGAATCTGATTTTACCCGAATCTTATAATACTTCATTAGTGGTGTCTACTTAAAGATCATCCTTTTCTCGATCATTGTGTGAGAACTTTATTTGACAGGCATTCTTTAGGTTATTACAATTAGGCTGGTGTGTGTGTGTGTGAGAGAGAGAGAGAGAGAGAGAAAGAGAGAGAGACGAGAAGAGAGAGAGAGATGCTCTCTGCTTCCAATGCCTATGATTTCAAATTAGCCATTGTTTGCAAGTGCATGAAGAAAATTATAATTAATTATGTTTACATTAATACCTAATTTTGAAATGATGAGGGAGGATTCCGAATTCATCCGTCATTGTTCTCCAATCTCGGGCGATAATGGAATTCATGTAAGGAAACTCGGCCTAGAATCAGTGCCGCTGTTTGGCCAGCGCTGCTCCCAATGGAGCATCGATTGCACCAGCGAGGAAAAAACGGTGTGAAGGAGAGGCTCATTTCAACGCTAATGAGTCCTGCGCCGCCGTCAATGAGTTTAGTCCCAATTATCCTCCTTTCCAGTGTCAGGACTTCGTTTGACTTCGCCCAGAAATCGATGTGAAAGTTACACTCGACTTTGCGTGGCTACGAAGGGAATCGAACGAGAGCTACTGACTACGGCTGTCGATCGTTCGATCTATCGATCGAGTCCTCGTTCAAGTCAACGGAAGTTTCTTTCTTTCTCTCCCGAGAGGTTCAGGTGATCCTGTTTTGAACCTCCTTGTTTGCCTTGTTCCATCAAACTCTTCTTATCGTTGAGGGGTAAAGGTGAGTTGTCTCTTCGTCGGATATTGTATTTTTCGTAGATTTCATGGCTGCGAATCTTTTCATGAATAGCCACTCGTGATATATTATGTGAGTCCCAAAACAGACGCACATAACATCTCTTATGTATATGGTGTATTCTTCTGAAAGATTGTTTTCCGTTTTTGATCGACGCCGCTTCTTCCAGTCAAGAAAACAAAACGCGATTAAGAAGTCTTTATAGAAATAAAAATGTGAGAGTCATTGATTTATTTACAAGTTGAAAAATGTCACAAGAACCTTTTAATAATTTTCTGAAAAAAAAAAGTTAAATGAAAAAAGGGACGAGGTTCTTTTCATAGGTTTTAAGAACAGGCATTTGGATCAAACTATTCACTTCCCGTCTACCTGATCTAACAGGCTTTTCCCCATCTCTTTCCGTGTGTAAATCAACACCGTTTCCTCCCTTATCAATTCTTTAGTCGCCAAACTTACCTTCTCAGGCAGTACCTTTTATCTCATTTGCCTTTTACCTTGGCAGGGTAGGGTCCAAGCGTTTTTGGGGATGCAACTGCTAGGCCTATGGCTGCTTTTTTGTTTTTTCCCACTTTGGCTATGACCACCACATTCAACTAACTATCAGTTTATTGCATTTTCTTTGTGCTTTTGAATGCAGTTACAAAATTCATAATGGGAATAAAAATAATTAAAAATAATAAAATATATATTTTCTATAAAAATACAGTAGCCTTCTAAATAGCATTTGGGAAAAATAATAATCTCATATATTAATTAATTAGCTCAAATTAGTTCAAAGTATTGGTACAGGCTTACCTTGGGTTAGGGATGCAAACTGGAAGAGACTGGAAGCAAGTTCTAAATTTTAGAACTTTCTTCCACTCGAATTTCTGGGTAACTTTTAGAATCTAAAGGTTACCAGAAATTCAGGTGGCCCTATCGTGTGCTGCCAGCTGGCTGTCTTTTGGCAATAACTACTTATTTGCCCTCAGTCAGTAATGATTGATTGACTTCATGGAACTTGGCTACAGATGCCACAGTCGCACTAAAAAGTAATATTTAGAGTGGTTGGACAGCAAGCAAGGAAGCAGGAATGGAGTTGAATTCAAAGGGTAAAATCCAGGTGCAGCTAGGGGATAGAGCTCCACTGCACTGAAGGTTGGCAGTGGCCTTTGCTCACCTGTGGTGGGATGTGTGCATTAATAAGTCTTAAAGAATGCTGGGATTGAAGGGGAACAAGAGCCTTTGGGTGTCCTAGGCCTGAAAGGGTTCCAGATGCCAGGCACCAGGCAGCATCCTAAGTTACGTTAAGTTGTAACCTGAAGGTTGATATTGATGATGAGAGAAAGGCTGCATTCAAGTGTGTCCCTTTCACTCATCGATCCTTCAGTAGAGCTGATTGGGTGAGGATGGCTCTGCAAGGTTATTAATCACGAGATTATCTTTTTCATTTTGAATAGTTCCTGTGAGTTTCCCACCTAACCAACACAGATTATGCCTTCGAGCATCATAACGCCTCCGGGACTGATTTCGTCATCAACCCACAGCCAATCTAAATTCAACTCACTAACTGATCTGTCACTATTCACCCTACCCCACCCCTACCTGCTCATAGTACCTGTTTAAAGGCTGCCTCTAATGTTCAGTTATGCCTGCACAGTCGGCCTAGGCAAAACTGAACATTATGAACAACCTGCAGCCTGAGCAAATGGTTTATCTCAATCAATGAGTCTCTGGCCAAATGGCTGCGCATGCACACCTCAATGTTAATGTGGGAAGGCACTTTTGGCTGCTTCTCTTCCCATCCCTGGAGACAGAGCATGTACCAATCAAGAACATGGAGTTAAGTTTTATTAAATTGAAAAGTGTTTATACCTAAATTGGTGATATATTAGATTTACTTGTTATTTAATCATTGATACAGATGTCAGAATAACATATTTATAATTTTGCCATTTTTCACAGGAATTTTTTTTTTTTTATAATGAAGGCTGTTTAGTGGCAGCATCATTCTGAATGTCTTGCAGATTTCATTGAATTCTATATAAATTAGACTTTGCTTTGGCTTCTTGGCTAGCTTGTATGTTGGAGCAGGAATCTGACCGATGATAGAGTGCAAGGGGTTGCCTAGTTTATGGGTCTTAACTTCCCCATAAATGTGACCCAAATCATAGTCCCCATGATCAGCAGGAGGTGGCAGGCATTAGAGGTGGCATTGATGGTTTCGATGATCCTATTCACCTCTTGCTTGATCGCATTGACAGGGTTCTTCATGTTATGGATCATTAAGACCATCAATGCGCCTCCTGCCAGTTCTGGGGACTATGATTTAGGATACATTTATGGGAATGTTAAGACCCATAATATAAGGCAACCATTGCACCCTATCATCAGTCACATTCCTGCCCCAACGTAACAGCTAGCCAAAAAAATCGAATGCAGTTTTGACTCTTGTACATCCTGGCAGGATTCAGACTAAGTCGTCAACACAGTTCCTAATAGGCCCTTTAGTACCACCCTGTGGGAAGGTGTCATCAATTTGATGGACATCGAGTCCTCCTTGTTCTAACATCCCTGTGGGTAAGACGATCCAGATGATCCTGGATAGAGTGTGCAAGGACTCTCCCCACCACACCCACTCTTCCCTGAGCAAGCCCCCCTCTGTTTCGTATGCTGGGAAATTTTACACAAAGGAGGTCCCCTTCTCCAACCATCTTTGACATATGGTCTAGCCCCTGACCAGCACTGCCTGTGCCTCCTGGAAACCCCTTCATATTGATAAGAAAAAGTCCTTGTCAACACCGCTCAAGGAACCTCTTTCCTCCTTCCCACGGCCACCAGAAGTTTCCCACCCTGAGCTCTGCAAGAGGTGCGGACCAATCAAAATTCAACAGCAGAGGAACAGAAAATTCCCCAGGCAGCCAATCAGAAATTGGCCCCAGATTGACCACGTCCAAAACCCCTCCCCCCTATAAAATATTTGACCGAGAAAGTCCTCTCCCTGCTATTATTATATTCTATTATCATCATTTTACTTAGGAGCAGACTCTCTTTCAAGCTACTTTATTAAAAGTAATGGCTACTCAGCAGCATTCCGATTTGTAGAGATTCTTCTATATTTTTTTCGAAATATGGCTTTTCAGTACCAGAGCGCCTATGGACATTTTCATTTTCAAACGCAGCGGGTCAAGATCAATGTATCTCTCTCTCTCTCTCTCTCCTCTCTCTCTCTCTCTCTCTCTTCGTTAGCGAGCTTTCGTCTGGGAGCTGACAGACATTTCTCCTAGGCTAGGAAGCTAAGGGAAGGTGGGGGAATGCTTCTGGTGATTGGTGTCCTTCCTCTTATATTCGGGGTTTTGTCAGCAGGGGGTCTGCAGAAGACAATGCCCCCTGAGCGAGATACTCCTATAGGCAATGAAATCAAATTAAAATTAGCTTTGACGTCAACCGCCCAGCAACGTCACCGCCCACAACTCAGGAGGTCATAGGGCGTTTGCAGCTATGCAACCATCAACACGGCGAAAAAGTGGCTTGAGACCTGACTCAAGAAACCAATGATAATACAGACTTACAGCCACCAGCCAATAGGAGATCAGCATGAGGCAGAGCCTTTGCTGACAACCCCGAATATAAGTAGTACTGAAAAAGCCACTATCAAAAATTAGAGAAGAATCTCTACAAAGTGTTAAACGCTGCTGAAGTAGCCATTATTAATTTTAATAAAATTATTATTATTATTATATTATTATGATTATAATTATTATATTATTATTATTATTAAGTTGAAAAATAAAAGAAAGGCACTCTGTATGCCATTGTGCTTATACACTGCACCTTCTAAACTTGAGTATAATATTCTTAGTTTCAGCAGATAAATTAAAAAAGTATTTATGGGTACATACATGGAGCATTTATACCCTAAGATGGATTACAAAGAAATGTGGGGGGGGGGGGGGGGGGGGGGAGGGGGGGGGGGGGGGGGGGGAGGGGGGGGGGCGGGGGGGTGGGGCGGGGGGGGGGGACGGTTTCGGGGGTTCAGGTTAAGGATGTTACTGGGTGGTTATAGTCATAGAACTCTCCTATTGGCTGTGAGTCTGCTGACCAATGGGAGGCACTGATTGCTTGGCCCCGGGCCCCAGGGGGCCTCTGCTCTGTTCTCAAAAGGAGGAGGAGGGGACCTGTTGCATTAAGTCATTGTTCTGCTGATGATGTTGTAAGGAGGGTATCCCTGATTAACATTCACTTGGTTTTCAACCCTCCTCTTGGAGAGGTGATTCGTGGTCATACTTTGCATGAATGGTGGCCCTCCATTCTCAGGGCAGGTATCTGTAGATTTATCTTCTCCTCTGCATTGGATCACTTGCTGATGAAAGGGCTTTTTTCTCCATGCTGTGCGGGTTATGGGTCTCCTCATATCATTATAATATATATTGTGCCCTGTGAATAGCTGACATCATTTCATACACAGATATGACAACAACTCCCTTCTCAGAAGATTGCCGTCCATATGCATGGGAAAGGGTGGTAATACCAACGTGGGCATTACGAGAACACGGCAAAAACCCCCCACCCCCACCCCCCCCCCCCCCCAACAGTGCCAGCGGGGATCGTGAGGAAACCACAAAAGAATAATCCATTGACAGAGAATTGGGACCATCATAGCCTCGCAACAGGGAGTTCCTGCCCATCTTGGTGCAAACCCATACTGAAGGTAACTCACAAGAACCCCTTCCTTTCGAAAACACCATTCAGGAAAACAAAGAGATGAGGGCCCTGGTATAATGCAGCAACTGACCCTCCCCCCTCCACAAGCAGTAAGCCAGAACCCCCAGGCGCCAACCAGTCAGCACTAAAAGTCAGTCCTCCAAACTCACAGCCTATCCAAAAATCACTCCCTTTCTCTGTAAACACTTATTTGGATGAAATAAAATCCTCTTGCGTACCCTGATGGCCACTCACCCTTAGGAAATGGTTTAGCGCGTTCATTCTTTTCAAGGGATCCTGTGACGGTGCAGGGGTATTATAAAGAATAGCCCCGCATTGCGCTGGATCCCTTGAAAAAGGAAACCAAGTGTCATCTTCAGATATACGTGCCCAATCCAAGGATGCCTTAGGAAACTTACATTGGGATGACCGTCAATTGCACCATCCCCCGTCACGCGCAGGACAAGGAACGAGTATTCAATCATGCAAGAACTGCAGTGATAAAACAAAAGAAATCGCCACTGCAACATCGTCGGTAACTTTCGCGGTTGTCAACCAAGCACCCGATCTATGTAGTTTGTGAATCTTAGAAGCACTGCACATCGGGAGGGAGAAGCCCAGTATGAACACAAACACCGAAGACCTCTCCTCCCACCCACCCCAACCCCGCTTGTCAGTAGAGCAGCAGACAAACGCCCCCACACAATACCCATGCACGCCAGAGGGATCATGAGGATGTAGAAGTGTTAGCCTTTTCTCATCCTGAGGGCGTCCATAGTAACCCTGAGGTGATCGAAACTCCCAGGTCTCTTCGCCCTCCCTGAGGACGTCCTAAGTAGCACGCCATCTAGGAGGACCTCCCCATCACCAAATTAAGGATGAGGCTCCGCCCACGAAGAGGACAGCCAATCAGAAGCCACCCCCCTGATGACCTCACTCGTGACGCCCACAGGTATTGCTTAATGAAAAGTGAGGGTACCAGACTTCTCATTGCCACTTGAAATGCAATAAATAGCGCAAATCATCCAAAACAGACAATTGCATATAGCGATCCCCCGTCCACGATGATGGCCCAAACGAGGTGGCTTGTGAAAACTATGATAAACGCTTATAAGAAAAACCAAAAAACCAGAAAAAAAAAAATAAAAAACGTAAGAAATACGGATCGACCCCTGACGACCCACGGCCTGTTCCCTACCTATGAGACACACATGAATACCTGTTTGCCGACCCCAGCGTGTCTCTGATACCCCCTTCCCGTCATTTTATAACACCCAGCCCCTAAATTCCGTGACAACCTACTGCACGATGAATATTGGACAGCCTTGCTTAGTAATACCAGCGTGCCAGAAAAGACAAAATATAAGGAGAATTGAAAGAATTTTTGTATAAAATCAGTTCTGTGAATTCTACCATTATTTTTTAATAAAAAAACAAGTTAATTTAATAATTTAACAAAACCATGTTTAATTTGATAAAATTAATTTAATTTAATAAAAACATGAATAATAAAAAATAATTCAATTTAATGCCTTCATAAAGAGCAAAAGAACTTTGTAAGAATTAAAAATTCATAGGAGAATAGAAAGCAAATCAATACATAACTGAAGATTAGAACAGTATTTAAGATAAACCAAACTATTAGAGATTATTTGCAGTAACAAAGTGCTTTGATAGGCATCGTAGCCTCGATTTTTTTATATTGAGATACTTGATTAATTTCACCTCAAGAATACTGTTCCTCATTTCTTTATAAAAGATTATCTTTTTTAGCCAATGTCCACCATTGATACTTATGTATCTATCACTGAAATTGTTTGTTAAACGATCTCTTATGAGGAGTGCAATAAGGATTATATTGCTTTGCATTGTTTTAAAAAAACAATTAGTTACATAATTTGGTTCAATGTGAGTCTTGTCTTTTGACAGCAAGTTTTATTCTGTGTCCGTTTTGGACACAATTATTTTTGGTACTTTGAATGCAGGGAAAACGCATGGCAAGTTTTGCCTACCCAAGCATCTGTGTTTTCCATTATATACATATCGAAACACAGCTGCTTCCACATTTTGTCGTCGGTTTAAAATTAAGATTAAAATGTAGATAAGTAGCGTTTGTTTCTTTTATTACTAAGCATATTTTACGATTGCCACCTAAATTAACTTAAATAAATTATTTCAGGATTTTCGTTTTTATCTCATTTTTTTTATGAGTTCCTTCACCCTTCCTGTAGTCCTTTGCACTTTTTATTTCTATTTTATTCTGGCTTCTCGTTATTACTTCTCCTTTTTCCCAGTCTTTCTGTTTATCTTGTAATGCATTTCTTTTGTTTTTTGTTATTCTTTTTTTCTTAAGCATTTGTCAGTGTTTTTTCAATGTATGAAAGTGGATGATAAAAATCGCCCTTGTTCAGAAGAATATTTTTTTTCATTACCATTAAGAGTCAAGTTCTGATGTTAGAGATTTCCAGCTCACATTTATTTTTGCCTCCATCAAGGGAATGTTTTCGGTCCGGTTTTTCTGTCTGTTTTTATCAATATTTTTATTTTTCTATTCTTATATTTTTGTTTCAGCTCATTGTTTTACTCAAAGATACTTTATCTTGCGTTTTATTCCATCATGACCTTCTATTTTCTTTACTTTTTTTATTTCGTTTCTTATTTCCCGTTTTACAGGTTTTTACACATATACCATCAATATATCCGCCCCTCACAACAAACTTCCTCTCTTTCCCTTAACAGGGACGAGAGAATGATTTACATTTGCTGTTTTCTTTACGGGACCTTTGACACAGACTCATGTTAAACCTTTTTTTTTTTTTCTCTTTTTTTCAAAATTCGCCCAATTTTTTTTCTTTCAATGTCCCTCACGCTGATCAAAGACATGAGAGTAATATCAATTTCAGAATATTAATTTCACGAGACCCCTCCTCCCGGGGTTTCTATTAAAGAGCACGCTTGACAACACAACTTCTCCTGAGAAAGTACATCAAAGCAGGTAGGAAAATGAAGATGATGTTAACTTTCATTTCACGCTCGAGATGGAAATGTAAGCAAACAATTCCTATTAGTTATCACCCAGTAGTTAAGAAAAATTTTCCTCCTGGATTTCCCGGGACAGTTGTTCAGTTGATAGATTTCGAAATTTATTTTATGTTTTCTGATTGTATAAATCAATGTTTTTTTTCGTTGTGAGTAAATGTCAGTTAAGCCACTTACTTTTTTTTCTAATCAGTAAAAGAAGTTAATTTTTTCACGATTTTTAAAACACTTGTCGCCTCACTGTTGAAAAACTTTGCACTGTGAAAGCTGAAAAAAAGGCCAACTGTCTGTAGACAGATCCAATAACATAAATGTCCTCATAGCCAAATGCAAAGGAATCATAATATCTCTTAATCTCTCGCACACTGACACATGTTTGTGTGCGTGCGTAGGTGCGTCGTAGTCCTGGTCAGTAGACAAGAGATATTAGGATTCTTGTTGCATCTGCTAATGAGCTATTGGGAAGTGTCTATGACACGGTAGTAGATAAAACTTTTAAACGCGAGAAAAAACTGTCGTAATGTATGGCTTTCTACTCATCAAAAAAAAAAAAAAAAAAAAAAAAAAAAAAAACAAGAAATTTGCCTCTAAACCCATAAAAGGCAAAGCGCGATTCAGAGATTGATTCGGAACTCTGCAAATTCAGCGACATCGCAATAGCTTCGATATTTGCCGAGCACTAGAGATCAGCAGCAGGATTTGGCCAAAGAACTAGATAAGCAGAGAACTTTTGGAATTGTCCATCTTTGCAATTTAATCTGGACACATTTGCCCGAAATCAAATGGACGGGAAGAGGGATGATCGGGGTTGCATTCCCACCCACCGGAAATATGATGAAGGATTTAATGGGGAGACCACTGCAACACTGTCGATTTTTCCAAATTAAATTAAATTCGACTGCGAATATACTTGAACATAAGATAACCATATTTTCATATATTTTATTTTCATATATGTTTAACCGAGGAGGAATTTATTAAGCGATAATAGAATTGGCGATCGACAGACGCGAACCATCGACCTCTCAATTCTAGGACTGGCAGTATATATATATATACATATATCAATAGTTTACAAAAAAAATTTAAATGCTTTAAAGAATGAAAAATGATAATGACAATACAAGAAACAAGACTTACCTTCAGCAGTAAAGTCCAGAGAATGAAAGCTCGAGACGAGTAAACAAGGTTAGGAAATAACCAAGGAAGGGGGGAGGGTACCAGGCTATGTACAGAGGGGTAGAGGTTAAATGGTTCTTGAGTGATGGAACGATTTCTTAATAGCCAAAGATTCTAAAATATTAAGGAGGTGCTCCTTCTGTGTCGTGGGAACTATTTCAAAATTTTTGTATTCTATCGGGTTTTTGCAAATTAATGATGTGATTCCTAATGTTGGACATCTCAGGTTTAGCTCGTCTAAGGCAGTACGATAGTTTAATCCACTGTGGCAATCTACCCTCACCTTGAGCAACCGGCGCATACTTCTGACGTAAATCTGTTGTGAACTGCAACAGCAAGTATACTTATATATATGACGCCCGACTGAAAAGGCTACCAAGACTTTTGGGATTCTTCAAAATAATATTGACTTTTACTGCTGGGAAGTGTTTTGTTAAAATTGTGTTTTGGAGTTGGTAAAAAATCACTATATGTACAAAAGAAGGTAAGGAAAAGTAGTATCCCATCCCAATTTAGGAACATCGAAGGAAGGGGAGGGCAGAGCTAAAACGGTTACTTAAAATGTTTACTTTATGTTGGAATAGAGAAAAGGGAAAGCAATTTTGTTGAAAATAAAAAATTTTTGTAAGAAGGAAAGTTTGTTATGGAAGGATGACAATCAGAAGTAAGTGAAGGGCTCCATGGATGAGGGTTGTTAAGGAATTTAGTTAGAAATGACATGCAAAGGGTCTGTAAAAATTGAGGCTTAAACCTGTAAAAGTAAGTTTTCTATAAACACTAACTTGAAACCTTCAGGAGATCTGGAAACTTCAGTATCTTAGAAGGGTAGTTTATCAGTAATGTCAGCTGCCAGAGACACAAATCACTCTATGTCCTTCCCATTCCTCCATACACAAGTGACCTTTTTTGCCTTTCACTTTCAATAACCAAGTGCCAAAGAACCCTGTATTTCTTCTTCAAGGTATCAACGACCATACATTTATTCACTTCTAACAACAAAGCCGTGCACATTGGAAATATAAAAACATGTGTCTTATCGATCATTTTATCTTAATGTCCACTGCAGAGTATTGGAGATTCTTGCAGAGCTTGATCATCGAAATATGAAATAGAGGCTTTGGCCCTAGGTTGCAGAAAGAGCTCATTGATAGTACTGGGAGTTTCTGAAGCAAAAATATTGAACAAGAGCCTCCATGGCTGTCTGAAATATGTAATAAACATTTTTATTTTTATAAAACCACAATTTTGAGGAATTAAGCCAACATAATGATTACTTCCTGACCACTGTAAGTAGTAATGCCATGACACTGAACAGATGAAGTCGATAACATTAAGCTTACTTCCACTACAAAATATGTGCATTCACCCAGTTGAATTAAATTTTTTCTTCATGAAACATATAACTCATAATTCATAGAATAATAATGTCTTATGTTAACTCAAGAGCTTGCACATACTGTCCTCAGTTCTTTTAAGAATGTATTAAGTTTTGCCCTGCAATAAGGGATTCAGTAAAACACGACCTCACAATTTTTTTAGTTAGTTCATTATTAAAAAAAATCAGTCGAATTCATAATAACTGTAAGTCTCCCTTTCTCTGTCAAATTACCTTTTTCTTGTTATTCGTTCTGATACATTGTTAGTTTCGGATGGGGATGTTGGGCTAGTTGGATGTTGAAAGATGTCTACCGGCAATGTTAATGATTGGCCATAGAGCTCTTCTGCTGGAGATGCGTTGAATGGTGTGATGATGTCTCAGGCCCAGTAGTAAACCCAAAGTAACTCCTTTCTCCAACCCCAGCCGTGGCATCTGGCAGGGAGTGATGCTTTCAACAACCGGTGTAGCCTTTCGATGATGCCATTAGCTTCTGGGTTTTAATCTGTTGTGTGTATTATTCTTTGTTCCCAAACAAACTGTCTGTGAGGGTGTTCCATAAAGTAGGCATGAAGTTGGTCCCCCCAGTTGCTTGTGATGATCTGCAGAACCATGTGTCTGCTGACCCATCCGATATCTTTCACACACTCCCTGCCATCTGTTGCTGTAACGGAATTGTTTTAGGTCACCTGGTACTCTGTCGATGTTGGCGAGTCAATGGTGTGTTGTGTGGAACTTTCCTATTCTGCTCTGCATGCCTTGTTTGACATGGAAGGAATTCTCTGATCCACTTTCTTATGTCCTTTTCATTCCCCATTCCACATGTACCGCTCTACTAAAATTTGGGTAGTTACCAGGCCTGACAGATGGACAGGTTATGGACAAGGTTGAAAGCCTTTATACTGAGCCCTGACAGGTAAGGGCGAAGGTGAGTGTTGTTGTTGATTGACAGGCCACTCCACTTAGGTGAGGGTTATCCCACCACAGTCACTGTAGGTCCACGTCGTACCTTTGTGCCTCTGCTATTTCGGGATAGGCTATCCAAAGCATGATGGTGATGACACAATTTCTTGAAAGGGCATCTGCCGCAGTGTTTGCTGAACCCTTTAAATACTTGATGGTGCAGGAGTGTTGCTATTGCTGATAGGTGAAGCTGTTGTTATATTGACCAATCATCTGCTGTCTTTGTGAAGGCATGCACCAAGGGATGATGTTCTGTTTGTATGACGAACTGCCATCCTTCGAGCATGTGGTGGAAATGACTGATTGGTTTGTGGACTGCTAGGAGCTCCCAGTCAAATGCTGAGTACTTTTGTTCCACACTTTAACTTCTTGGTGAAGAACACCAACAACCGACAACCATCATCTGTGTCCTACTCTCGTACTGTGTCCATCGTTGTGGTAGTGGCATTAGTCATCAAAGTGAGGGACATTTGGGTAGAGGAAAGATTAATGTGGCTGCAGAGGTTATTGCTTATTTTGCTGAAAGAAGTGCATTTTCTAGAACTTCTGACCTTTTAAATATTAAATATTGGACTCATAAGTTTAGCAATATTTGGGATAAATCTATGATAATAATTAATTAGTCCTGAAAATTCTTGTACGGATTTAATTGTTGGCTACTAGAAGTCAGTAATTGCTTTCACTTTCTCTGGGAGGGGTTGAGTGCTGGCTGGGCTCATTTAATGCCCCGGAATTCCAAAGTTTTCTTTGCCTATTCACACTTATCCTCCCTTACTACAAGTCCATTTTGTTTAAGTTAGTATTTGCATAACCCTTTTGACATCTTTGAGAAGTTGCTTGAAGTTGGGGCTAAATATGGGGATGTCATCGACCTAGACTAACCCGAAGGGAAGGTCTCCCAGTGGTTCATCCATAAAACTTAGGAAGGTTGCCCATATGTTCTGAAGGCTGAAACAGCTGTAGTTGAGTGTGTACGTGCTGAGGGGGGGGGGGTGATGATTTTCCTCTGCTACTGGAACTTGGAGGTATCCCTTTAGCAGATCTATTTTGTTTGCGAAGATCTTTGCTCTGTTCATTATTTGGTTGGTTTTATCTGCTATGTTTGGCAACGGGTATCTATCTGGTTTCATTTTGACGTTTATAGCCGCCGGTAGTCTCCTCACAGACGCCATGTTACATTGGTTGTATACATGTAGAGTTGGTGATGCACATGGGCTGGGGGCTTTTTGTCATATTCCTGTATTCTCCATTTCCCTGAAAACATGTCTGGCATTGGCAAGTTTCTCTGGAGCTAAGCATCTTAGGTGTGCATGGACTGGGTGACCTTCCATTTCTATATGGTGCTGGATGTTGTTCTTTGCTGGTTTGGTTAAGCCATGCTGCAGGTCGTCTTTGAAGACCTCTAGGTAGTCTTAAAGAAGTCTGCACATCTCTGGCAGTGGGGCAGCTACTGCGATGTGGGGCCTGCCTTGTAGTCTCTGCTGTTGTTTGTAGTCTCTGCTGTTGCAGCGATGATGTGGTTGTGGGTTGTTTGCACAGTTGTTGAGTAAATGATACAGGAGTTGTTTTTGGGATCACTAGTAGGTTGTGTGCTTTTAGGAAATTTGCTTTTAAAAGTCACATCTACCATGATGAAGATCCTATTGTAGTTTTCCTGTTGAATGACACATTCATATTCTGCTTCCCGTACATCTTGAGTGGTGCTCTACAGGCAGTGGATACATGGAGGTGGGTTTGAGTCATTTGGTCAAGCTGGATGGCTGGCAAAAAATGATTTGCATGCCCCAGTGCCATGAGGAATTCTGTGATTGACCTTTTGACCCTGATAAAGAAACACACGGAGACCTTGTGTTTGTATCTGGAAGGAATACGGAAAGCAGACTCAACTTCTCTTACGAGGCAACCAGTGTGTTCGCTGCTGAGGTTACTTGTTTGGTTTACTGATGTGACCTCTTGCATGTTTTTTAAAACAGGCAGCCTTTTTCCATTTTCTGACTTTATTCCAAATTTCCAATGGAAGAAAGAACGCTCCCTCGTTGGTTTGGTTTTCTTCTGTCTTGTTTTTCTGTTGTTCGTCTGCTTTGGGATGTACTGTTTGTAGAATGTTCTCGTCTAGTCCATCTGGGGTCGCCGCTGGATTCGTGTCTGTTGCTTTCTGTGACCATTGTACTGCTGCTGCTTCTATGGGTGGCTGTGTGGGTTTCACTGCTTTGTGGGCCATGTGTACTGCGTTAACCAAAGTCAGGACCTCTTGTACTGGCATGGTCGAGGCATTGGGGTGGGAATGGCTACTACTGTTTGACAGGGCAGTTTTATAAGGAAGACCTCTCTTACAAGGTCCAGGGTTGACTCAGGTTTGCCATTTGTAGCAGGTAATATTACCAGCCAGCATAATTTCCTGTAGATGTACAATGGCCTATTGTGTCCTATGGCTGCTCCCACATTGTCCAGGAATACCTTGGCTCTTTTGGCAGGTGGCATGTCGAAGGGTGACCTCAGCTGGGCCTTCAGAGCTTTATAGGCGACAGTGGTCTGGAGTTCTGCGAGCCATTCTTCTACCTGCTCAAAGACATCGTCAGGTAGAAATTCGAGGATGGCTTCTGCTTATTTACAGAGGAGGTGATTTTCTTTGTTTTTTTACCAGAAGATTGTTTCTGCCCTAAAGGAAGTCAAGCTTCTGGATTGTAAGGCATGAAGGGCGACAGGCGCATGGAGGTGGTGGTGGCGATGGTTTCGGAGGAGAGACTGTCATCGTTGTGCAGGTCATCTCCATGGTTACCAATGTACAGAGGCGTGTGGCAGCATCCAAAACTTACTACTTTATTAAAAACCACAAACAGAGATGCAATAGGTCTTGTGGCAGAAGAGTGTTCCTTGTAAGTGTGTATTTGGTGTGGATGTCAAGAGATGTTTGTTATGAGGAGATCAGTTGGCCAAATAATATGGATGGTGTGAAGGTCCGTGTAGACCTGCAACATAACTTTACTTGACAAGCATTAATGTGTTCTTGTACCAGAGACAGAGCTTACAGATATAGCTCTCCCTATTCTGCAGGAGTAAGTAAAGAACAGAAGAGATTTGTGTTTAAAACTCCAAACTTCAGGATGCAACCAGATGTGTGCATATATTATATAAATATAGATTCACTACCTCCTAAAGCTCTTTCATCTCGGTTCTGTACTACTTATTCATTATTTGTGAAAATATAAAAACATTTGGTTACACTCTCATAGCAGTTGTAGAAAAAGGCAAATTAAAGGTTTTCTCAATAATTTTACCAACTCTCTTCCATAATGGAGGTGACTGTGTGTCACCCAGTCATTGCCACAAGCAGATTCTCTGGCAATCAAGAGTGATGACATTTAAAGAAATGCAGCTTGTCACCTGAAGCTTTGCTACATGTTGCTGCTGAAAGCATACAGGTGTCAAAGTGATGTTTCATAAATGCTACTGGTAATCTAGGTGAGGAGCCTGTTGCAGTATACATTTGAGAAGGATCTCAGAGGCACCATCATCATCAAAAAACGCACAAGGCCCTCCACTATGGGCTCTGGAACATACCCGAGTTTTGTTCAAAAGGGTAATACATACGTACTACACACACATATACTGTTGTTAAAGGCACTTCGCTGTAGCGTCTGATTTCTTGGTTCCTAGGTTTGTGCCCGGGAGCCAACGAAATTATTATCAACTAAAAATTCCCCTGCAGTTAACATTTATGTTAATTTTGAGGTAGAGCAAATTAGATATTAAAGGGCATTTGTAGCTTAATGCGTATATATCAATCACAGTGATGTGATCAGACTCATATATATATATATATATATATATATATGTGTGTGTGGTGTGTGTGTGTGTGTGTGTGAGTTTTTATCATATAAACATTAGGCTACAACTGTCATTTAATATCCAATTCGCTCTATCTCGGAAATAATACCAAAAGAAAAGAGGAGTTATAAACTGATAAGGAATAAGTGATATTCACCTGATCGATTCGAACCACTGATGATAACTGTCAGGGACTTCAGTGTCAGATGCTTTACTCCCTGAGAGGAGAGAGAGAGAGAGAGTATATATATAATATAAACACACATATACATATATATGCATATACATTTACATAGATATACATGTATATATAATATAAACATGGTGATTATTTAATTTAAGAGATGAATGGTGCTTTATTCTTGTTATTAGCTTACTTGGCTAATATTGACATATATTCATGACGTATTCATAAAATTCATTAGTAGGATCTCCCAAGAGAATGTGTTGAAAGTGGGGCCTGGTTTCACAGTTCTATGTTTATTTAGATTAGTGATCTGCTCCTTTGCGCTCCAACTTTCTAATATTATCATATCATAATTAGTCTGAGGGAAGTAACGAGATTTAGGTAACGTGAAAGTGTCTTTTTTTCGTCTTTTTATTGATGTTTTTTTTATCCTTTTATCGTTCCAGCTGCAAAATTTTACTCTCTGATTGATGTTTTTTCTTTTTTCTTTTTACGCACTGCGCAGTTACTTTAGATATGATGCATCGGTGTTTCTATATGGTAGAATGGACTGATGCTGTTTTAAGAAGGGAGAGCTAATCCCAGGAATCTTTATATATCAGCCTTCTCTTCTTTGATTTATACTCAGATATTGAATTAAACTATAATTTAGTTCTTATGGACATTTCTCTTTGGAAACTAGGAAGCAGATGTTAAGATACGGTTTAAAAACATATTAGGAAGAATTTTTTCTCGCAGTAATACTTATTTTTTTGACGGGAGAAAGTAGTAAGCTATATTTGTGAAAGTAAAATCGAATGACTTAAGCTTATTTTGTATTGTAATTGTGTTTTAATAAGGATTGTAATGATAAATATTCCGGATTAAGAAATTTTTGTGTCTATTTTGGAATAGAGATAGTTAAAGAGTTGTATATTAAAACAAGATATTTGTCTCCTAAACTGCAATGACAAAGTCAGACGACAACTGAAAGGGGGATTTTGAAATTCTGAAAGCAAAATCTGTCGAGGAGCTAATGTGGAAAATCTAATATCAAAATCCCAACGTTTCAACAAAGCTAAAGGCCAATCTCTGGGGAGATGCACTAATATGATGAGATATCGATAGATCCCTATTCGTATTCTTTTCCTTTGTGTTATCAGATGCCAACAGGTCTGAACAGGCGAGCTTCTGAATTATATAATAGGTGTGTGCAAATGAATTCTAGTGTTCCTTTGTTACTCTAAGAGGGAAATTGTCTACCTGATAGTTAATTGGCCAAATATGACTTAGAAATGCATATGTTACAAGGATCTAATTGATATTGTCTAATAAAGAAAAGAAAAACACCATCTCGTAACATGACCTGCCTCAAGCGTCCTCCACGAACTGCATCTTTGTAGCTAAATCAAGTTATTAGATCTAGGCTAAAACCAAACTCTGGGATGCAAAAAATATAGTCTTTATTTCCCCCCCGAAAAACTAACATTAAAAAAAAGGAAAAAATTGAAAATCGAAAAACATGAAATACAGTCACTCCCAATAATGATCACCTTAATTAAAATGTCACACACTGCCTCTCTATAAACACCCATCAGTTCAATCACTATTTCTATTTTCCCAAAACTAAGAGATAAAAGTGTCACTCAGATAATTCAATTTATGTGGTGACAATCGAATCTATCTGGGGAGAAAACCCACAATTATCAGAAATAAAATAAATGGATACACATACAATGGAAATAGATAAACGTTGTTATCTCATGGGAGAAAATAAAATAATTCTCCACTGCACTTCAGCTTCTCTCAGGGCATCTGTAAAATGTTCAATTGTTTAACAAGGTCTCTTTATCACTGTTACCTTTCTGGATGGACATTCTGCGCTTTCCTCCAGACCCCTTTCACTTAATACGTGAACAGGTTCTTTCTAGAATAGTCGCTTTTCGCCTGTGGTCTCGTTATAGTACAGTCTAAGGAAGCCTAAGTGTTCGCAACATACGAACGCAAATTTTTTTTTAGAAGATTCCACGAACATTCCCTGTTTGGTGCACAAACAGATACAACGTGGTCACATTTTTTTAACGTCACGATGTCACTTGACACTCGATCAGCAGTTAGGTCAACTTGCAAGCATCGCGCTATCGCCTCTGAGGCCTGACAGTGTTTTACTTTGTAGGCTTATGGCATTCAAACCACCCAAAGTATTTGCTGATATCTTGAAGCTGTTCACAACACTCACAACTCTTGCTGTTGCGCATTCCAGTCTGATGACGACAAAGTCTGTTGCACCTATATCTAAGTGCAGTCAACACATATGTGAGGCCTAGGGTTTTTGGATTAATAATATATTGTCCATGTGTTCCCTATGACCTATGGAATGTGTAGAACAGTGCAGAGGTAACGACCTGAGAGTAGCTGATGAATGAGTTTTCTGGGGATGGCGTGAGATAAAAATGCTTAGTTCGACAAGTCAATGTACTGAGTTTATTACTCTTCTCAAAGTGCCCTTTTGTGAAAACTGGATGCAGCTAGAACGTGAGGCGCTTAACGAAGTGTGTTGTTCGTATGTGCGTGTGCGCCTCTTCTGTTAAAAGATTGTGTCATAAACCCAAGCCTATGGGAGGATTTGACAAAACGGGTCTTCAAGTCACAGGCAAGATGCCGTGGCGTTCGCCGGGGAGTTTTTGTGACATAGTGTTTTTAAGTGTCCGTTGCTTGGGTGAGTGTTGAAGTGTTTTAGCCAAAGACTGGCTTATTATCTGTCTGACATTTTTTATGATAATATCCAATGTTTCACCTAGATTGTCAATCTTGTGTGTGTACTACCAGGATGTGTTCTGTGTCTTTGAAACAGACGATTCTGGTACTTCTGGAATGCAGGGGGGACAATGAGTTCCCAGATGGGTGTAGACTTTTTTTGGTGAACTAATGATTACTATCAGACATGTACTATTCGGGGTTTTTGAGTTAGTTTGTAAGACTGGATTACTTGATTGATTTGATTATTTATTCATTGTTAATAAACGTTAATGTTATGACGCAACTCCTCATTTTCATACCTGTTAGAATGGAGAGAAGAGGTGGAGAGAGAGAGATTCCTTGGAGAGAGAGAAGAGAGAGGCTGTGTGTAATGTGTGTGTTGGTTTGCCTTCCGTTTCATGCTCACGCTTACCGTATGAATAATGAGGGGGAATCCCCCCATTACACATACATATGTGCAAACACACACACAAATTATATACATGTATGTATGTATGTATGTATGTATGTATGAGGTTGGAATCTCAGTAGGATATATTTAAATTAATATTTTTTTAGCTTATTATTCCTACTGATCTCGGATAGAATAATTATTGTGAACCCGTATACCATCTTTTGACATAAAAACATAAACTGTTGACAGATTTAAAAACAATAATAATTAGTCTTATAATGAAAAATGGATCAAATAATGAAAAGCTTGACACTTTACTTACGTTGATAGCACAGTAAAGGTTTTTATGGTAATGACAGTTAATTAGTAAAGTTAGGAGAGCAGAATTTAATGATGATATTCCTTTTCCATAAACAACTCTGCAAATCATAAAATATTCAGTTTTAACTGAACAAATGATTCATTGGGACGGGAAATCTCCCATGAATATACAAAGTCCCATCAAAAATAATCTCAAAGTTTTATGCGTAATTAGCATAATGATCAAACTGTGAGTCGAATTACCTCTTATGAAATTAATATTGATTTATGAGTTATAACTTATTTTGTTCTAACATGATATTGGAGTAATAGTCAAGTTTCACTCTATAATCCTGCCAATATTATTGAGTCAAAAACATGAACTGTAATAGATCTATGGCTCATTGTTATTTCAATAAAAACCAACTCTTTCAGAGCCTCCCGATGTGAGTTGAAAAGCGGACAATCTTCTCAATAACGATAGCGAGAACTAAAAAAGCTTGTGTGTTTAGGACTGCTGGAAAGTCAAGTAGTACCATACTTGTGTTGGTTCGGGAAAATTGGCTGTGAGTGAAGATATATAAATAATAAAGTTGCGAATTCTAGTAGATGGATATTTGAAAATGGCCAGGAAAGGCCCTCTAGGATAAGCCTGTTTCAGAGAGCGAACAATGTAGGAAGAACAGGCCAAATGGGGCTCAACGCAAAGAAATAGTCCTTGATTCCAACTTTTTGTGAAAACTTCATGGCAGCATCAGGGAAATTCTTAGAATTAAAAAAAATACAGCAATTACGATAAAAGAAAGAAATCTTTAGATAAAAACCCAAACCTAAATAAGAACATTGACAACAATCAAAAACCACAAATTCCACATCATATAAGTCAGTCGTATTTAAATCATACACGTGAGGAATGCACCACAAAATTCTTAACATCAAGAACTTTTGAGATATTAATATTCACAAAAACCTAAATTACTTAATAGGACGGATGCATACTTGATTTCAAACCTAAAAAAATAAAAAAAAAATAATAATAAAACCACCTAAAATTGTACTAAAAATGTGGCATTCAGAGACAAGAGATTAGGATAAAAACAATGGAAGAGCAGTAGTTTGGTAGTTTAGTGATGAAACGCGTTGTATATATTCCATCTTTCAAAGATGTTGAGTTTTTGTCTGTCCAATGACTTTCAAGGCGTAATAACTAATGGAGGTTTGCATTCAAGGTGTGATAACTAATGGACAAAGACAAAGAAATAGTGATATACCATCAGATATCATACAAACACCACGAAGACGAAAGGGAAAGCCCTCCTTGGTATACTGCGAAGAGGAACCACCCCCCTAGCACCATATAACAAAATAACAGCAAGAATTACTGCAAGCCAAATCTTACGGCCTCACTGGTAATGAAAATAGTACGGCTCCATCGACGGAGAAAGAGGTTGAATCTGATATAGTTTACAAGTTTGTTGTGCTGACGAGCAAGTCAGTCCCCCCAAAAATGCTATATCGGACACACAACAACTACACTCAAACGTCGCATGCAGGCCCACAGAAACCAAGGTGCTATTCACCAGCACTTTGTGGATACCCACAATAAAAACCATCCTTGCAAGAACTTATCACAAACACCAAAATAATCCACAAGGAAGGCGCAACTACAATCGTTTATTGATATCAGAAGCGTCAGCATCGCCACGCAACGCCCAAACCTTAACATCCAACGCGAGGCAGACCGATCTTTGCCCTCGTGTAGGAGGGCAAGCCCTCAACCGCGTGGAACAAGACCACTACCACACGCGGACAGGAGCGCACACTGACATTTTGTTAATTAAACATATATGTAATTAAATATATTTATGTAAAATTTGTATATAATAACTTACTTTCAACTTTTGATATAATTTCTGTTAACATATTTATTTATTTGTCTTATTTTATGTTTCACTATAGTCTTTTGTAAATATTTAAAACTAGGTATCTGGCAATTGTACTACCTTTCCGTCCTCATGACGTCACAAAACGCATGTAGGCTCATATTGTATCATTACGCTTGATAACGTCAATACGTATAGGTTGACGAAACAGCTGTCGCGTTTTTGTAAAAATACTGGAGTAAATGGAAGAACCCCATTATGTGTCCATAGTAACCTGAACAATGAAGTGAAGAAAATAATTAGAAAATATGAATCAATTTCAAAAAAGCTGGTAAACAGTGAAAAAGCCATTCTATTCAATGAATAATTTGTATCCGTGAAAAATTGTGCCCTAGAAGTAATATATATATATATATATATATATATATATATATATATATATATATATATATATATATATATATATATATATATATATATATTATATATGTATGTATATGACTGGTTAAAAATGTTGTGTTACAACAGAATTCCATCTAATAAAAGGAGCCCATAAAACACCAAAATATAGAGACAAAAAATATTATATTTCAGAGACTGTTGTCTCCCTCTTCAGGTAGATGAATGAGAAAAGTTACAGAAAAGGTGGTATTTATACCAAGAGATTTATCCATAGGTGAGAACATTTAGGTCACTCCCACTGATAATCTTCCCGCTGAAAATCTTGTCGATCACATGTGAATCCCATGCTCCTTTTGAGATGTTCTTACCTTGCCCTCTCCTTAATTAAGGCCGATTCCATCATTTGACTCTTGTACCGGCAGTTGCTACTATAAATTATACGTGACAAATTCCAGTTTATTCTATGGTTATGTTCATTTATTATGGTTGAAAATAGCTGAGTTCTGTTTGTCCATAACTAACCTGACCATTTGTGTTGTATTAATCTCTGGGGAAGTGATTTTCCTGTAAATCCGATGTAAGATTGGTCACAGTCTTGGCATGGGATTTCGTAAATGCCTGTGTCCTTGGGGGTGGGATGTCTTTTGTTGGACGTTAGTCAGGGTATTTGGCTAAGGTGTTTGGGTAAGTAAATGCAAAAGGATTAGATTTTCCGAGGGTCTGAGTCACCGTCTTAATCCTGTCCAGGTGTGGAACTTTTATTTTATTGTTGGGAGTAATCTCTGGTCTTGTCTTGAGGGGGTCGGTAGAAAATTACATTTGCTTTGTGTATTGCCTTCTCAATTATATGGTCAGGATACTTTTAAGACGAATGCTGCATACGAATTAGTTCAAATTCTTTTTCCAGGAAATCTGGGGAACAAATTCGTAAGGCTCTTAAGAACAGGTTGCTTGCTACACCTATTTTGATGACAATGTCTTGATAGCTAAAGTAGTGAATATATGAAAGAGAGAACATTATTTTCTGTGTATGGTAAATTTGTATTCTGTCATGTCTCTGATTATTAAAACATCAAGAAAAGGAATTTTGTTGTCGGTTTCCCATTCAACTTTAAATTTGATGCTGGGCAGTAATGCGTTTAATTTGAAAGGAATTCATTAAAAATTGCCCCATCTTTCATCCCAAAATGTTAGAATATCATCTACATTATCTCATCCACAGCTTGAAAGAAATTAATGAAATTGCCCCATCTATCATCCCAAAATGTTAGAATATCATCTACATATCTCATCCACAATAAAACCTAAAAAACATCTGTGGATGTGGTATAATATATGTAGGATATATATATATATAGATATATATATATATCATGTATGTATATATATATATATATATATATATATATTATATCTATATATATACTTAATATATATATAATAGAAATACATGTATATATATATATGTATTATATACACCCACACACACACACACACACACACACACACACACACATAGTATATATATATATATATATATATATATATATATATATAGACCTATATATATATATATATATATAATCTATACTATATATACATGTATATATATAGTAGAATATATATTATATATATAGATATAGGTAATATAATATATACACACACATACATGTATATATATATATATATGGTAATATATATAAAACACCCACACACACACACACATATTAATTATATATATATATATATATATATATATATATATATACATGTATATATATATATATATATATATATATATATATATATATATATATATATATATCTATATATTATAAATATATATATATATATATATATATATATATAATATATATATATATATATATATATTTATATAATAATAACATTGTGTACATACCTTTTATTTCCACTGAATTTACAAAGGAGATAAGCAAATAGTTTTAAAGGTTTTTTTTGTTTTCCAACGCTTTTCCAGTAAATTCTTCGATATTGCATGAAACTATTTTAAACTTAAGCGTTGTTTTAGAGTAGCGAAATTCTATCAACGTTACAGTTATATCACACAAAATACTCACTAGTCTCATAGGGAGACGGGAATCTAGGAATGGGGATGGAGTGAGACAATACAGCTGAAAATAAGAATGAGTGCTAGGAACTGGGGTGAAGAGCCGACAGAACAAATGCTCAAGATCAGTTACCTTATATGGCAGAATGACGGGCGTAGTCCGTACCAGGTCGTCGGCCGAGGAACGTGGGTCCCTCTCAGGTATTCACCGGAGGGTAAGAAACAATTCTTCAGCAGTCACGAACCAAGCCAGGGGTTCGTCAGTCAGACTCGATGGCAGTCTCTCAGCACAGTTCTTGATCTTACTAGCCTCTTCAGCGTCAAGACGATGTCCAAACCAATTCTTTCCATGCTAGATACTACTAAAACGTCAACATCAGTGTCTGAGCTGTATATGATTGCATTTGAGATGTCTCCATGCTTTGCAGCATATGCAACATGCAAAAAGACTCTTAGTATCAGCTTCAATGAGTGCAGCGTTTATAGGTCAGCTGTGTCCTGTTCAGCTTTGCTATAAAGTGCAGCATCCCCTTTGGTGACAATAACGCAAGTTGTATCATCTGCTTGAGATGAAACGATTGTCTGCCAAATATGCAAATAGTTCAGTTTTGTTCTGGTCATTCCTGAGGAAGCTGATCTAATTGCTGGGAGTTTCACGCACGTGTGTGTGTGTGTGTGTGTGTGTGCGTGTGTGTTTTCATACGGCCTGCCTTATAATCATCAAATACAGTGTGTTTTTGTTTGTATTTCTGTATGTTCCTCTGTTTCTGTATGTGTTTCCTATGTTTTCTGTATGTGTTTCTGTACCTTTGACAGGAATTCATCTTTGGAGTACAGAGTAATTTAAATAGATTTAGTGCTGCTTTCGACTTTGTAAATCAGAAGGCCATTATTTATAAACTTATAATCTTGGAGTGGTTGTATATATGTTTTAGGATTACTTCAAAACTTCCTTACAGGTAGGGCAGGAATAAGCAACGTTGGTGTGATTTTTTTGGGATTTTTTAAAGTAAACCAAGAGGTTTCCTCAGGGAAGGTTGTCCTTGGTCTAATTTTGTTTTTAGTGTATACAAGTGGTATGGTGGTTAGCCTGGAAAAAGACCATTCAGTATGCCTATGATGCAACACTTTTGGGTGTAGTAAAGTCTCTACTTATAAGATATGAGGCTGCCTTCAGTCTCAATCGTGACATGGAGCGGATTAGTGAATTGTGTAATAAGTGGAGTATGAGATTGAACTGCAGTAAAATGAAAACTATTGATTAGCAGATCTTACAGATTTTCTACCACCCATCCTCCCCTTCAGGTGGATGGACTCTGCTGAATGAGTCTGAAGCTTTAACTATTCTAGGTGCAACTTCTGGCTCACATCTTACTTTTGAGAAACCATCTCAATGAAAATTTCAGCAAATGCAGCATGAAAATTGACATTTTTTGTAAGGCGGTAAACCTGTTTAGGTCATTTGTCCTTCCTTTACTAGAATATTGTGGCTCCGGTGTGGATATCTGCTTCTGCCAAAGATGTTATCTCTCTCAGATAGAAGTGGTTCATGGTGGTAGGTTTCTGTTTCCTAATGTTTAGCAGCTGCGACTTGGACCATCGATGGATGGTCTCATGTTTGTCAATTTTTTTTATATGTATTCTAACAGAGATATTTCACTTTCACAATTGATCCTTTATCCCCTTTTCCTACTGAGAGCAACCTGATTTTCTGAACAGCAGCAAGAATATGTAGACTGTGGAACAGCCTCCCTGAGGATGTAGTGCAATTGGAACTTCAGAACGTTCAAGCAGATGTTTCAACCACATGGCTTTCCCACAGATGAATCATCTCTCACCTCAGAAAGCACCAGTAGGAAGAGAACACCAAATCTCAAGAAGAATGTTTTTCTGCGAGTATTTTCCAACGACGTTATCGTCACCTTATTGATATTGATCAATATACTCGTACATATCAAAACGTCATTCAACTTAACTATGCTCTATTTCTTTATAATTGTATTTTTCCCTCTGTGAAGAAACACAGAGGCCTGAAGTTAATCCCTTTTTCCTACTTGTCAAAGGTTGGGACTACTTTGCGTTCCGCAAGGGTTCATGACTTGTGTGAATTTTTTCATTAAGAAATCAGTTGTTCCTGACCTGCACTTTCACTTACACCTCACTCTCACTGGTGACACCAGAGTGACTGCGCCAATGACCTCCAAAATGTCAGCGAGAACTTTGCAGGCCCCCTTCACGCCCCACCAACCAGAGGGATAGTTTTCTAGGGCGTTGATGATTTTCCGCTCAAAGACTCTTCATCGACTCAGAAAGCAGATGCTGTCCTCGAATTCTGCAGATGACGTGATTGAGCAGATATTGGCATGGTTCAAGGAACTAGAAAATTGGCCTCAGATTTTATACCACGCCCCCCCACCCTTCTATATATAGTGACCTACCCCCCACAGTGCTCACTCGGACGTCCTTTGCAATGTCCCGATGATGACCATGAAATGGTCCAAACATGTCTACTTTAACACTAGAAAATGACCGGACTTCAACACCAGTAAAAAAGGGATTTTGACGTAAGGAAAAATCTATTTCTGGGCGATTGGTTCGTGTCGCCAGCGAAATATCCTTTAATCCATTATTTCTAAGGTAAATGTACTAACACATACCAGAGAATAAATAAAATAAAGAAAGGTCAGTACTACTGACTCGCTCACCCTCCAAGAGGGTGTCGGTATGACACTATGGCGAGTGAGACCACTACCACGAACACTTGCCAATAGAAATCGCCCACTACAAAAAACCCCCACTAGAGGGGAGCCGACCCACAGAGTGGGCAGCAACTACTACTACTCCATCCCATGCTGCCGACTGCTGCGCCTCTGGTGGCCATCCTGAAGTTAGGCAGACAATCTTGAGCGTTGGGTATGGGTAGGGTGGGATTTCGGGCTGGCGACACGAACCAATCGCCCAGAAATAGATTTTTCCTTACGTCAAAATCCCGTCCCTTTTCTGGGCTCAGTTCGTGTCGCTGTGCGAAATCATACCAGAGAAATAGCACAAGATTGTAAAGAATAAATAAAACAGACAAAAAAGGGTATCAATAAAAGATAAAATAAAATGAAGAAATATAATTGCTAATAAATATACATATACACAATGATACAGAATAGAAATATTACTTAAAAGTAATAATACTTAAAATTAACTTAAGGTTAATAATATTTCTTAAAATTAACTTAAATTTAACATATATATACAGAGCTTACATGGAATATATGTTGAGCTTAACATCTGTGTATAGTTAATATGTACAAAGTAATTAAAGCAATTATAATGATAATTGAATAGAACAAACAAACTTCGACAATATATAAAAAGAAATGTATATGACTCAGTATACAAAACCCGTAACGCCATTGTAAAATAAGAATGTGTCACCCTAGCATAAAAATAAGGGACCACATCAAAAGAGATCATTTATATACAATCAATTGTGAGTGACCCTAGCAAAAAAATAAGGGGCACCCACTGTACCATCATAAGAGCAGCTAAGACTCAAGGTAAACGTAGAATGAACATGGCAAGTATAGACAAACTGTTGGGTGAGATAGGTAGAAAAGGAGAACTGGATCTTCTACTAAAGATTAAGCAGAGTCGGGGGAAACTATGTTACCCGCCGCAACTGCTGAAAATTTCAGAGCTTCCAAGGACTTTAAGTAATGACGCTTAAATACTGTCGGCGATTTCCATCCAGTATACTTTTTTAAATCATCGAAATTCATGTGTTGGAATAGTTAATTGAGGTGGGCAACTGCCCTGACATCATGTGCTTTAGGAAGGAATCAGGGTTTGGGCTTGCTTAATAAAGTACAGGATTTGTTGCCTGATACCTTTAGTAGATAAAGTACCACCTTTTTCTCATCATAAAGAGGGGTACCCGAAGAGGATGAGGATGTCCTGGACAGAAAGGCTCGTAAGGTCGATACTGGACAAAGAGAACATCTTGTGGAAGGGGTACAACCTTCCATGGTTCCCCCACCTCATCAAAGGACCTCATTCTTTGCTATAAAACTACGTTCCGGAGAAAGTAGAAACTTCCCCTGTGGGAAGAAATTCTATATGATTGGGATCTCTGGATAACGCCGACAGTTCTGAAATTCTAGCTCCTGAAGCCAAGCTTAATAAAAATAGAGTCTTTCTTAAGAGCATTATAAATGAACATGTCGTATTATCTGTTTCTGAAGCCAGCTTTAGAACATCATTTAAGAACCACGACACTGACGTAGGCCTCACTGAAGGTCTAAGTCTAGCACAAGCCTTGGGAATAGACGAGAAGTAAGAGTCTGTCAAGTCTATGCTGAACCCGAGTTGAAAAATCTTTTTCAAGGCCGACTTGTTTGTCGTAATAGTGCTAGCTGCTAAGCCTTTTTCAAATAAAGATCTGAAAAAGGATATAGCTGAATTGATTGTCATGATTCTAATATCTGATTCTCTCAGGAAGGTTGCCAACTTTTTGACTGCAGCATCATACTGTCTCAAAGTTGAATCTCTATCAGATTCCAAGAAAAGAATATTTTGAGGATCAATATTCGCGTCTCTTTTAGCCGCAACTTCATGAAGTCCATAAAGTTAGGGTTTTGAGAATTCCTGAGGAAGCGAACACAGTCTTCGTTTGTACTAACTGGGAGAGCCTGGGATTGGGAATTCGAAGAGGACGAAGACCCAGTTCCAGAATGAGAGGGTACCAATTGCTCTTCGGCCAGTCTGGGGCTACTAGAGCTACTTGACCCTTGAACGTCCTGAGTTTGTTCAGTACCTTCAGGAGAAGATTCACTGGAGGCAAAGACATAAAGCTCGCCCAGTTGTTCCAGTCTATGGACAGGGCGTCCGTGGCATAGGCCAGAGGGTCCAGGTTGGGGCACATAACATGGGAGTTTGTGTTTGCTTGGGATGCGAATAGATCCACTTGTAGACCTGGAACCCTCCGGAGAATCCATTGGAACGAACTGTTGTCAGTGGACCATTCCGACTCCAGAGGAACTGATCGGGATAGAGCATGCTATGACGTTTCTCACTCCAGCTATATGGGTGGAGGAGAGGTGCCAACTGAACTTGTCCGCAGGGAGAAAATGGCTACCATGACATGATTCAGATGTCGTGACTTGGAGCCTCCCCTGTTTACACAATGGACTACCACTGCGCTGTCTAAAACTAGCTTTATGTGGGAGTTCTTTGGCGGACGTAACCTTTTTAGAGTCAAGAACACTGCCATTGCTTCCAGTACATTTATGTGAAGCTGACGGAAACTGGGATGACCAGGTTCCTTGAACCTTCTTGAACTGAGAATATCCTCCCCAGCCCGCTTATGAAGCGTCCGTGTGGATGGTAATCCCCGAGGAGGAAACTGAAGGGGTACTGATATTGACAGGTTCTTGACTTTTGCCCAAGGGCGTAGACGATTCCGCAGAATCTGTGGGACTGATGATAATTTGTCCCTGGACCTGACATTTGCTCGTGAGCGCCAGATTCTGGTTAGGTCTTTCAGTTTGGCTTTCATCAAGATGTTTGTCACTGGATGCAAAATTGGAGTGAACCAGAATCCTTTCCTGGTTCTCCTTGAAGCAAGTTGTGTCCTAGAAATTGCTTTACTGACTTCGCTATTTCTTTCTCTCTTGGCTGATGGAATCGACAGAGTATGGGAGGATAGATTCCATTGAATGCCCAGCCACTGAAAGTTTGACTCCGGAGTGAGTCTCGATTTTGTCCTGTTTATCTGAACCCTAGATATTCCAGGAACTGGATTACTTTCAGAGTTGCGTTGCGACATTCCTCGACTGTTGGAGACCAAATTAACCAATCGTCGAGATACGCTACTACCATGATCCCTTGCGACCTTAGTTGTTGACGACCACTTCCGCAACTTCGTGAACACCCTGGGTGCCACGTTCAGACCGAAGGGAACTACCTTGAAGGAGAATGCTTGATCTCCTATCTTGAAGCCCAGATAAGGGCGAAAGTGTCTTGCAATAGGGATATGATAGTATGCGTCTGTAAGATCGATAGAGGTGGTGACGGCCCCACGGGGAAGTAAGGTCCGCACCTGCGAGATGGTGAGCATTTTGAACTTGTCGCAGCGAATGGCCAAGTTTAAACGGGACAAGTCTAAGATTACCCTTCTTTTTTGTGAGCCTTTCTTTGGGAACACTGAACAAGCGCCCTTGAACTTTTAATATGTTGACTCTCGCTATTGCTCCTTTCTGAAGGAGGTCCTCCGCATACTCCGTCAATTCTTTTGATGGAAGTTGAAGGAAAGGTCTGGGTGGGGGAGGATTCGCCAACCCAACTCCAACCCAGGCCTTTCGACACAATACTTTGTGCCCATTTTGCTGAATCCCCACCGGTGGCGGAAGAGAAACAGCTTCCCTCCTACCTGGAAGTTCTCATTGTTGCTGGTAACCTCCGCGGCCTCCCCCGGAAGTGTTTTCCTCTATTAAGGGACCTTCATGATCCTCTCTGACGAAAGGATCGCTTACCTCTGCCTCCCCTAGCCGAGCGGTCATACTGCTGAAAGGCCTGGCCTTCGAACACTTGGTTGAAGGCTGGGGAGACAGCGTAAGAGGTGGAAGGTTGAGGCTGGGGGGTAAATCACATAGATAGGCTGTGATTGAGCCTTGGAGGTAGAGGGTTGGGCCGCCTGCACCAACGGAACAGCCGAAACAGGCTGGGCGAAGCGTTGTTGTTTCTTTGGTAAGGCTGGAAACGTCTGGGTTTCCTCTGAGCCTTACCCCTCACTGCTTGGTCTTGGCGTCTCTTTGCAGTGAGACCCCAACGATCCTTAAGGCTTTGGTTTAAGCCTAGTAGCTTCCGCCTGGACCTCCTTTACCATTGCATCGGGGAAGAGGTCTGCTCCCCAGATGTTTGATGAAAGCAACTTATTCGGTTCATGCCGAATAGTTGCTTCTTGGAGGACATGCTTCCGACAATTTCGTTTCTGGCTGTGGCGAACTCAAACATGTCAGACTGAACCGTTTGTGTCAGTGACTTGGTGAGAAGCTTAAAGAGTGGCTCAGAACCGTAAGCAATGGTAGCCACTTCCGTCATGGCCATGGTGTTAATAGACCTGGCTAGCCTAGACTTGGCCTCAAACTCCGCCTGAATGAGGCTGTCCGGAAGTCTAGGCAGCTTCTCACCAAAACTGATCCATAGCACAGTCTGGTTTGAGTTTGCCCGCCGAAAAAGTGTTGGGCAGGTCTTCCCACAATTCTCGGTTGAGGGAAGCAAAGGAGATGTGGGGTTCCGCTTCCTTTAGCTGTGGTAACGACTCCCCCTTCTGGCCGCTGGGATAGTGAACGTAGCGATCTTGGTAAGGAAGGGAAGCGGAGGTTCCCTTCTCTTCCATTGTGAAAATGGTGAAGGACTCTTAAAAGGTTGAATCTTCGTGTTTGAACAATCCATGTCCTCTAAGCACCTGA
The DNA here is from genome assembly GCF_015104395.2 of Macrobrachium nipponense. Taxonomy (NCBI): domain Eukaryota; kingdom Metazoa; phylum Arthropoda; class Malacostraca; order Decapoda; family Palaemonidae; genus Macrobrachium; species Macrobrachium nipponense. Next base: position 47,144,194 of record NC_087214.1, read on the forward strand.
GCCATTCTCTTTGAGCCTGGTCACGTGAATAGAGGACTGTCTCTTTAGGGACCTTGTCGTCTCGCGTCATGGCTGCGTCAGTGAGTCTGGCGTAGCCAATGAACGGTGGCTGTAGACCCTACGGTAGAACTCGAAGTCCTCAATCCTTCGAGTACCACACTCCGGAATTGAAATAAGCCCGTCCTGGAAGGGGGCGTATGACACCACCCTCCAGGGGTTATTCATAGAGAACGGAGGCAGAGAGTCATGAGGTGGAAGCTGAGCCATACCTGTGCCGAAAGGTGGGGAGTAGCTAGAGGAGCCTGGCTAAGTTTGGCGATGATGTTATCCTGGGAGGTGATCCTGTCGGACAACCGGGAGAACATCTGCTCCCCATACTGTTTTTGAGAGAACCGACCAAATCCCCCAGGTGTTTTGTAACAGACCAGCATTGGGATCCAAAGCCGGAGCTGCTGCGGAGGTGGTTGGGTAACTCTGAACAGGTACCAACGGGTAGAGGAGAAACGGCTGACTTCCGCCGGAGTATGTGATCTCTCCTTGGAAGACCTACCCCTTGAGGATTTGGAGCCGGACCCAGAAGCTCTAGACCTCTCTGCTCCGGGGTTCGTAGCCGGAGACTTGCGAGATGTTGACGTCGACGAAGTCTTTTGGACGACGACGACGTCTTGCTTAGGGTTTCACAACCGTCTGTCCTTTGACCTTAGGTCTTACGGAAGCATCAGGAGAAGTATAAAGGAGCTCAGCTCCTGTAAAGCCTTGGAAGGAAGCTGGAGAGTTAGCAGGAGTAGAAGACCCCAGTGGCGCCCAAGGGAAGCCTTGGGCGTCCAACGTACCTACCTCGACCAACAGGTCGTCAACACCTACCATTGGTTCAATATTCAGATCCAGTGTCGCAACTTTCCGACGAGATGTCCTGGCCTGTTCCACTCACGAAGCGGCGAGCTGTTGCTGATCGCCGTCATAGTCGGGGCTGCCTCTGCCGGGTCGACGTAGCCCGTTGACTTGCCGCCGGGGAAGATTAGGACAGCCAACCTCTCTCCAAGAATGTAGGGCTGTCCCTTGGCGGCGTTCTTGCCAAACCGCCGACCCAAGCCCTCAGGGTTGCCAGGGCGGTGTCTCTAACAGCGGGAGCCTGGAAGAGAGGGTATTTGTTAGTTTTTAATTTGTTTAAACTTAAGATTAAAACTTAAGTAATAGGTTAGTCTAAAAACATAGGGGATGCGAGATCCCATATAAAACAAGCTTAAGTTTAAAATAAGAGATTAAAATTAAACTTAAGAACTATAACCTTGTAGGGATTAGCGAACGGGAGTTGGGTAATACTTACCCCGTCTAAGAGCTGGCTCATCCAGATCGTAGCAATAGTGCAGGTCTCGTGGAACCAGACTTGAAGATTCCCGTGCGGAGTCGCGCATGGAGCATGGGATCTGCAGACTTCATGCCCACAGGGGTCCTGGAGCATGGCATTGCATCCTGGATGCTCACAGTTGGTGGTCTGTAGTGAAAAGATACATGAGCATCGTAAAAGATATCACTTACAGGCTAGAGGCTAAAAGAACTTTCTCCGCTGCATGCCGGAGCGCGCGAAAAAAATTTTGGGCATAACCCCTCCCTTACCGCCTGAATAGGCTAGAACCCCGGAGAGATCCGGTGTGAGTAGGTAACGGAGGGATTGGCTTAAGGTAGCTTAAATTAAAAATTCTTATATAGTTTTAATTAAATACTAACAAACACTTAAACCTAAAGCCATAGAAACGTACCCGGAGTAATCCGGTGCGCGGCGGTGTTCGTGTCGCGATATCAGCGCGACGGGGTGGTTAGGAAAGACCAACTGTACGCCTGCAGTCTGCCCGCCAGGGGTGAACTAGACCTTTTCCACGTGGATGCCGAGCTCCAGTCAAATAAAGAGCACCAGTAAGCCGGGAAAGGGTGAGAGGGCGAAACAGACTCGAGCTAGCAACGGAGCGACGATAACGACGGAGGGGGGGGAAGGCCAGTGCCCCCCCCCTTAGTCATCCGAGCGCGCCGTGAAGCCAGAGAACGGTCGGGTCCAGTCTGGGTCTGTCCAGCCCCTCCAACTCCCTCCGCCTAGGGAGAGAGGGAGGCAGGCACGGGTATGTGGAGCGAGCGAGGACGAAGCCAACCACCCCCCCGGCCCTATGGAAGAGCGGGAGGAGGGAAAGGTGACTGGACAGGCGCCTGGCTGCTCCGTGATCACGTAGTGACCATGGAGCGGTAACATGCGAATACAATGAAACAATATAGCCTAGGATAAAGCAACCAACTAATCAGAGAGATGCTATAGAGAAGCAACCGAACTGAAGAGCGGAAGCAATAGTGGTGGTGGATACCAATAATACATAACCTAGGCTACGAGAAATGCCAGCGCCGTAGGCTAACCTAAAATATAAAATAACCAAAAATCACTTAACATAAAGAAAGAAAATAAATCAGTAGGAAGAGAAAATCCAGGAGTGTACGACTAACCCGAAGAAAGTCTACCACTCAAAGCTAGCCGGGGCCGATCCGATACTAAGAGCAGTGGCTAGGGTCTGGAAATGGACAAGGATGCCTACGCAAGTGAAGAAGACATGCATGCAAGACATAAACCCAGTAGGCTGGACCCCTAACATAAAATAGATAACTAACAATAGAGCGTAAGGAATAAGGGAAGGTTCTGGGTATGGAAGACCAAGAACGAACCCGCCACGAGGCAGAACCATGCTGCCATGCTTCCGACCAAGAGCCCGTATTTTATACCTAAAAAACGGCAAATACTGAACTCAAGGACGGAAAAACCAAATAGCAATAACAACTGGATTACTTAACTTAGCTGCTTGCGATGGCTGTACGCTCCATGACTGATAAATCCAAGATAGGGGCACAAAAAAACACAGAGCAAAAAAAAGGCCCACGTGTGTACACGGTGCGCTAACTGAAAAGGATGACCACCAGAGGCGCAGCAGTCGGCAGCATGGGATGGAGTAGTAGTAGTTGCTGTCCACTCTGTGGGTCGGCTCCCCTCTAGTGGGGGTTTTGTAGTGGGAGATTTCTATTGGCAAGTGGTTCGTGTAGTGGTCTCACTCGCCATAGTGTTCATACCGACACCCTCCTCTTGGAGGGTGAGCGAGTTCAGTAGTACTGACCTTTTCTTTTTTTATTTTATTTATTCTCTGGTATGTGTTAGTACATTTACCTTAGAAATAATGGATTAAAGGATATTTCGCGCAGCGACACGAACTGAGCCCAGAAATGCAACTAGAATATGCCAACGGAGATCGCCATCTAAGATCCAGTTGTAGTCTCCAGAATATATCATACATTCTGGCAATTAAAATGTATTCAATTTATCTTTATAGTATTGATAAAAACAGAATAAGAAAATACCAGATTTAACTTTCAACTATGAATATAGGCCAATAACTCGATAGTACCGGTGAGTTTGAAAAACGAATAATCAGAAACATTGAGAAAATCCTTTATTAGATAAATTCGATTAATTCTGCCATTGTCTTTAATAATAATAATAGTAATTTACATAAGACTCAAATGTAGACCCCTTTCTTGGTCCCAGAGCTTTTACAAGTGCTGCGTCATCCATTTTAAAAGCATCAGTGGCAGGTTCTTTGTCATGGGTATCTGATGCCTGCTGATCTAACAGAGGCAGCAGATGTGACTTGGTGTCCTGATGCATCTGCCCATTCTGCGTCAGTAATGGTGGGGAATTTTGATTTTCATGATAAAAGAAGAATACGTTGATGTCGTATTGTCCATTCAGTCATTAGATTACGAGTCTTGAGAATAGATTATAGTCTTCCTTTATAATTTGCAATGACTGTTCACGTTTTGGACTGCAACAGGCTTCTTACAACGAAACAGTAAAATTTCTTCTTTTGCACTGGCTCATAGAATCTGCTCAGTGTCTTGAGTCTCATTGAAGTTTGTGAATTGTGCCTTTCCAAGGCTCTTCATAAATCTCAAAGATTCACTGACTTTGCTGTCCATCAGTTTCAATCAGCATCCCTTCAATTCTCAAACTCTTCTCACCCAGCTTTCAAAACTTAGCTCTGGACATATGTCATATAGACGGTTTTTTGCATCTCATGTAGGCTGTCACCTGATGTCCTATTCACATGTGAAGCAGAGATAAACGAATCTGCTTTGCCAGATAGCTATTTCTGCTTCTGCAATAGCATGAATCCAACCACTGCCTTTCAAGAGATTCCTGGAATTTAGAATGCTGCCATTTTTAAATGCAGCCCTCCAAACATGATAACTGTTTTACCATACTGCAAAGGCCATTCCCATTGGATTTGCTTAGCAAATGTAGAAGGTGGTTGATCAGCTGCTATACTCCACCCATTTTAGGAGCAGACTCCCATCCCATTTCCAGTGCTGCCGACTCTCCTTAATCCGGCTCTTCGCCTACACTGAGAGAAGGGAAGGAAAAATGACAAACTTAGAGACTGGCATACTTGTTGCCACTTCCCACTTGGGTCGTTCACTGAGACCTTCCGTCAATCATACAAAATGGGTGGAGGTAATCTTTCCATATGTTCACTCTCTGTGCACCTGACTTCCTTAACACCATTGCGATTCAGACCTCCAGCAATGTCAAGAACAAACAGCCATGTGCGAGATTAGTTGAGTAAAAAGGCGCAAACCTCCTGATTACCTTAGCAAATGTGGATTATTTAAAATTTTAAAATCAACGAAAATTTAATTTGATACAAAATGTATAAATGATGATATAACCACAGAATGGACACCAAATTTTGCTGTTACCACCTTATCATTGCCACTATAACCCAATTGATTTGATCTGGGTTCAGGTGAAAAATTTTATTGCTTCGGAAAACAATGTCAATATGAAAGGCTTCCAGGTACTTCTGCACGAAGCGTTTGCGTCTGTAAGTACTGGAAATTGGAGCAGAACTGTTAATCATGTAGAACAAATGGTAAATTAATACATTAAAAATGATGTGTATATTAATGAATTTATCGAGTCATTTGTGACTGATATAAAGCCATCTGGCGCAGAATCTGTTAAACTGTAGTACACCTATATTAGTGGAAAAAAACCCTAAGTCTATTCATGATTATTTGTTTGTCCCTTCAAATCCTAAATTGATTGCAATGAAATTAAATGAATTGTAAAACAATATAATTGGTGATTTGTTTTGTTTTTTTTTCTATTAAGCCGAGCTAATAAAATTCTTTGTATAGATTCATCTCTTTTAATCAAATGATGGTGAACTGATCTATTGATGAAGAGAGAACTGTCTGATAAAAAATAATATAAAATAGATAAAAAATCCAAATGCACTCGATAGAAAAAATTATTCTATAACCAATCAGAATTGAGGAATCCATTATTTCATATGAAAATTCAGATTCTTTCTTTCTGTTTGCGTGATAATTATTTTTCATAAAAGTTTCATGTTGTTCGTTATAGTTACGGGATTTCAACTTTCCTATCACATGTGAGCTCCTCGTTGCCAAGAGCGGTTTATGTGCTCGCCTACCAATTCGGTAGTACAGAGGTCGATTCCCTGCTCTGCCAACGTGGAGTCAGAGGATTTTGTTTCTGGTGATAGAAATTCATTTCTCGATATAATCTGGTTCGGATCCCACAATAAGCTGTAGGTCCCGGTGCTAGGTAACCAATTGGTTCCTAGCTACGTAAAAAGATCCAATCCTTCGGGCTAGCCCTAGGAGAGCTGTTAATCAGCTCAGTGGTCAGGTTAAACTAAGACAACTTTTCTATCACCATGTGGTTGAAAACGAAATAACGAAGGAAACATTTAAAGGTAGAGTACCAAATTAAAGAATTACATACTTTGACCTTTCAAATCAGAGTTAATGAGGGAATGAAACTTATTAGCTGGTCCCTTTCTCGTTATTTTGGCCTGTCCATAGATTAAAGAGGTCAAACTAGGTATGGGTTTAAAATGGTCCAGAAGGACCTGGCACCGCCGCTAATGGGCTCGGAGTCCGCTCCTAAATTAGTCTGATTTTAGTACTATGTGGTTGCTCTTGCAGTATCCATGGCATGTTTGACCATTGCAACTGAATGAGCTGACTCTTGAGAAAGAGGAAACATTGATGACAAGCTTGCTTCAAAGGGGGCTTGCCACATATATAAGAAGGATAATTTGCTGCCCAAGATATAGCCACAGCGTTTTCACTCTTGTTGATTTAAACTCGCCACCGATTTTATAGCTTTGCATAGCTATTCGTAACCATAAATATCCTTTTCCTCTTATACCAAGCCCGGATAAATAGGGAAGGTTGGAGTCAGGCAGCGTCTCCACCCGTCATATAAAACAACTGACATAACAAATAATGGAATGTATTGGCGTGCACCATTGAGGGGTGAGAGATGTGTATTTCTGGTGATAGAAGTTCACTCTCGACGTGGTTTGGAAGTCACGTAAAGCCGTTGGTCCCGTTGCTGAATAACCACTGGTTCCATGCAACGTCAAAACACCATACAAACAAATAATGGAATGTAGGAGAAGAATAGCAGTGCAAAAACATGTCACACGGAACCTTTTTTGTCTCTTGATTTTTTATGATAACTTTCAAACTCGAATTGCTCTCGATAAATAAATATTCATACACTTCAAGGACTATTGGGAAGAAGGATTTTTGTTTTTGCGCATCTGGTGCATGTTAGGAAAATATCTCAGAAAATATAGAATTTTTTTATGAATCTCATTATGCACATCGCTGTTCAATCTATTTCGCCCGTTATAATCTCATAGAAGGTCAAGTGCCCAGTTCACTAATAATCATTAAGCATGATAACTAGATTTCTAGTGGATTTGTTCTGGCAAATAAATACTTCACTTTGTAGGGATATGACATTAATATTTAGCACTTGGATGTAAATCACTGGAGCATCAGACTTATTTAGCTCTTTTTTGTGACAGGTTATGATAACAAACTTCGTTGGTGGAATTAATGATAATGAAGGATAACTGAGGAAATAACGAGTTGGGCAAATTAGGGGGGCGAAGGACCCTGTCCCTCCAAAAGCTGAAGTTTCACCATCGGAACTCGATTATCATAGCTCTTATTACTCTGTTTTCAAAGATCTGGAAAAATACTGGATAACTCCCATGGTACATATCAGCAAAACTTCCTTCAGAATTTAAGAAAGATTAAAGCTTTAGAAATAAAATGTTTGCTTTTAATTTGATCTCTGACCTATCAAAATAAGTCAGCGTAAATCATCTTTCTTTCTTATACAGCCACAAAACCTAAAAAATTGCCGGGTGACCTTTAAAATGAGACAACGTGTTTATGAGAATTATCTCTGTCCCACAAAGGCCCCACATTTCTAGCTACCTTCAAAAGGTCGAGGTCTAAACCATTGTCCGGCCTTCAGCAATTCCAATTTTTCTGTGATTCAAGTAAAATCAAAACGATAGTAAAGTATGTGGATTTCAAATAGACCTGACGTCATTTCTTTTCTACTGAAGATTTCGTTTTCAAAAGCCAGACTCTCCATTTTGTGATAGGCTGATATCCCAGCCTATCACAAAATCGTGTTGATTCGAGACATCTAACTATTTATTCTATTTCTTTCACGATTTTCACTTATGTTTATTTGAACCGATTCTTCGCTTTCCTTCAGTCAAGGAGATTATGTGTCTATTGGAAATTTTTTCATTACCCTCTTCAGTTACAGGAAGGAGGTGGGGGAGAGTTATTGATTGTCAGTACATTTTACAGTGTCCTTTTCAGACCCTAGAAACACCCACTTCGTAACATTTTACCTGCCTTCAGGGCCACCTTTTGATCCTCATGCTTCATCTTTTATTTTCTGGATATCTTTGTCTTGCCGTCCACCTACTCTGTCTCCCTCTACTGACTGTCTTAGACGATGAATGGCAGAAAGTGGCCTTGGATATCACCAGCCCCTCACCAAGGAAAGGTGCTGAATGGCCGGAAGTGGCCTTGGATATCATTAGCCCTCACCGAAGAAACGACGCCGAATGGCCGGAAGTGGCCTTTGGATTTCACCAGTCCTCACCGAGGAAGATGCTGAATGGCCGGAAGTGGCCTTGGATATCATTAGCATCCACCGAGGGAGGAAAGACGCCGAATGGCCGGAAGTGGCCTTAGGTGCGTAGGTAGCGGTAGAATCAATATTGAAGAATGAACAGTAATTTCATTTAGAAAATAGAAAAGGTCAAGACTCTTACGTAAGGCTGCTTCCCAGAATGTGCCATAATTTGTCTTGATGGAAAGTGCCTTTAAGAATTATGGACCTGTAGGTAACATTTATAATTTTACAAGGTTTGCTCTTGCCTGCCGGCATTGGAATAAAGAACAGATGCCACAAGAAATCTTAAAAAACGCCTCTAGCAAATCGTAGTCCTAATATGAATGAGAAATCCAGTAGT
>NC_087214.1:47158107-47182087 GCF_015104395.2 Macrobrachium nipponense
GGATTATATTGATGGAAACCAATTCTCTGCCATGAATCAACATCTCCGGGGTAATGATTTCTGGAATGCTCTCTCCTGAAGAGTCCCTAAGAGACTCTTTAAATGAAATTGGCCTTCTGTTCACCAAATGTATAGTTTTGTGAACAATAAAATCAAAATCCCGAAGGGGAAGAACATTATTGCGTATTGCTCCAAATAATAAGCGCTTGGTTAGTTTCACACAAGACTCTACTAACGAGCCGAGTTGATTACATCCCTTGTAATATTGTTCAAATTTAAAGGATTTAATTCCATGTTCCTGTAAATATGCATTTGTCTCGTAATCGCTGAGGAAACTAGAGATCTGATTTGCACCAGCAACGAACTGCGATCCCAAATCAGACAGACATAAGGAGGGAATGCCAAATTCATATGTATGAAGTTGTAATGCTCTAATAAATTCCTCTGAAGTTAAATCCATACAAATTTTCAAGTTAATAGCCCGAGACCACAGACACGTAATACATAACAACCATACCTTGACAGTATTTCCTTGTTCATTCTTTATTTTAAATGGACCCATATGATCAATAAAAATCTGCCTGTACGGTACGTTTTCAGGATTAATCCTGAACTCTGGGTAATGACTTTGATTTAGTTTAATTACCCTCTCATTTACTCTCTTACAAGTGATGCAGTTTGACAGAACTTTCTTCACAGTCGAGTATATATGGGTAATCCAAAAGTTTCTTCTAAGTTCCGCCAACAAAGGATAACAACCAGCATGTGAGAGCTTCACGTGCAATTCCCTTATAATCAGAGGAACCAATATACTGTCCTTCGATATTAGCATAGGATAGTTGAATTTGTTAAGATGTTGGACTTCCTTCAATCTTCGGCATTTACTCTTTACCCTTACCATGCCATCCGAATCAAGAAACAAGTTCAACTGTGCAACAATGTTAGGCAGATTCTTCAACTGCTTCTGTTTTGAGTGAAAATAATCAAAGACATCTGGGAAGTGAATATGTTGATCCCTGATTATAATCTGCCTACAGGCTTCATCATAAAAGTTAAAGCCTTCATCTTCAACTTCAAAATGATCTAGAGCTGGATGTTTACTTTTAAACTTAGATTTCAAAATGCTGCAGAACCTGAGCACCACCGCATGCACTCTCACAGCCTTCTCAAAACTAGAAACCCTATTAAAAGAGAAAAGATGTTCCGAGCCCACATGCGGAGGTGAACAAGCACTACCACAATTTGCCTCCACTTTATGCACTCGTTTTGGTTCAAATAATCCAGGTATATGAAAAGACAATGTGCTGTCACTACAGATCACATTGCTTTCGCTCTCTGTAATGAACTTAGGACCAGTTATATAGTTTGTTTTCATCAGCTGCCTAAAGGATAAAGGTCTGGTGATGCAGTCTGCTGGATTATCTTCTCCAGACACAAAAGAAAATTTCATACAAGAATCCTCACACAGCTTATTGATATACTCTAACCTATTGAGTACAAAGGGTTGCTTTTTTTGTAGTTTGTCAAGTTTCAAGGCGTAAGACTGCAGCCAGGTCAGTACCACCAAACTGTCAGAGTAGACTTCACATCCAACTATCTCAATAGGATCAATGCAACCAAATCCTGAAAGTTCATTCTTCAAATCCTTTACAGTTTCAACGGTTAATGCAAGAGCTTGCAATTCCAAGCTTGGTATGGATTTTGACTCCAATTGTTTACTCACCAGTTTATTTCTTGCTAAAATAAAGTAGATCTTATTTGTATTTAAGTTATACAGATACACTGCAGTGCCAAACAGAACCTTACTACTATCAGCAAACCCAACCAATTTATATTTGTCAGTACGAGCACCAAAATTCCGTGGGAACTCTACAGAAGGTGCAGAATTGGCCTGCTTGCAGATATTCTTCCATTCATTGATCAACGGAGCAGTAAGTTTTTCATCCCAATCTAGTTCTGGTCTACACTGCAATCTGTGTAGAAACAATCTGGCTCGATTCAGTATAGGTCCGTTGAAATTAAGAAGATCGAACTGTGAAGCTATAGTAGATAAAACTTCTCTTTTTGTTGATGAATTTATATCCAGTTGTATGGGTTTTGTAGACAATGTATCACTCATTCGATCCCACTCAAGTCCCAGCAGTTTACTTTTTGTTGGAGTCTCTGTTTCCTGAATTTTGTCAATATCTTTCTGTAATGACATGTCATTAGACAAAAACTGCTGAAGTGAAAACTTATATGGACTGAAAATATCCTCCAACATTGTATACATCCACAACAAACACTCCGACGTTTCTGCCGTAAATGCACAGTTGTCCATATAAGACAACTGATAAATGGTTCTCTTGAGTTTCATCAATGGAAAAGAATCATTCGTAGAATCCAGTATCAATATCTTGTATAATCCAAGCATCAATAATGCAGGTGAACATCTAAGTCCAAAAGGAAGTCTACTATTCTTATAGCCAATAATTGAAAAATCTCCCTCTTCAAGATTTCTAAACCACAAAAAACAAAGGCGATTTTGGTCGACTTCCTCAAGACCTATATTGTTGAATGCCTTCTTTATATCAAAGCAACATAGTTTGCTTCCGAACCTCAAATTGATAATGGAAGTGGAGAGTTTCTGATTTAATGCTGGACCTGCATGCATAGTTTGATTGTGATTCATACTTCCTTTGTCACTCAAATTGGATAGGAACACAACCCTACATTTTGTGGTCTCACGATCAGGCTTAAAAATGCCCATAAAAGGCATGAAACTGGACTCTGGATGCTCCTTCTTGAATTGATCTAAATTTTCAATTCTCTCTATTATTCCAGCATCCGCTTGCTCCTTAAATACCATATTTATCTGCTTCAGTTTATCATCTAAATTTCCTTGCAATTTTCTTTGCAGGCTTGACAGTATTTTCTCTGATATATTGAAGTTATGTCCCAAAAGGTGAGAAACTCTAGGGTTCCAGAGTAATGGCATCACCAGCCTCCCTTCACTATTCCTTGTAGTTTTCTCTAAAACGTAATTGACCAACTGAGTATGGGATTCAACAGTTTTCAGAGTACATTGAAGTCTCTCTATGTAATGCTTGGTCACAAACAGAATCAAGTACATCCTTGTCAATATCAACTAACCCACCGACTTCATCATCCTCTCCTTCCAAAACAAATGATTCATTTCTATTTTCGATTTTACCAAAATCTATATTAGAGGTTTGATAAAACTTAGCTTCTTCTGAAGGTAGGTAGTCTGGGGTTCTATTAGTTATTGAAATGTAGGAAGACGACGAGATTTCAGGGGCATATGGTAAATAAGGCAGATCATGTAAAATAGTCTCAGTTGCTCCCTTTAACACTACACCATGAGGAGTTCTTGAATATATAGATTTCTCTCCGAATACAATTTCAGTCTCAGGTATGCAATAGCTGGATTTTGATCCCAAAATAAGCAGGATATCAGAAATATCTTCTGAACCATCCAAAAGTCTTGTATCTGCCAATTTATATCCTTTTGACAGAAATCCATTAACAACTCTGTTCAACTTGGGAAGATTCAAAGTAATATTATATTAGGAAGGCACAATGCATAAATGACTCTTGAATCCCTGTCAAATTTCATTTCCACCTCGACAATTTTGGTGTCATAACTTCTAGGGACATTGATACCATTCACAGTAAGTTTAACACTCTCTCGTATGACTGGTAGATTCAATCTGCTTGCCAACTCTTCAGATATGAAATTGGATTGACATCCACTGTCTTTCATCAAAACGCACATTGAAATCCACTTATGTTACACGTGAAGGTTGGAAGAATCGTATCTCCCTCACTTGAGTTATTCAATGCCTCTGTAATAGTAGTAATGTTATTCTGGGATCTTTCCGCAGGAGTTTTAGCCTTTGTGTCTTTCTTGCCCTTGTTTTTTTCATGGAAATTTTTCTTGTTAAGGTCCAGATTCTTTTGACCAATGTCATTGGATTGATTTCCCCCTGGACGAGTGCACAAGTAATTCCAATGAAAACCTTTGCAATTTACACACCGATCTCTAAATTTGTATCTGCACTTTTCAGTAGAATGTGATGCCAGGCCACATCTAGTACATCCATCGATACTCTTCAATTTCTCAACTTTGGAAACCGGAGAAATAAAGTTCGTACAATCTCTGATGTTATGGTTAGCCTTTTCTTGGACTGTGCTACACAAGGAGCATGGATAACATTTTGCAGTAACTCCACTAGTTCCCTCTGGTGTGAAGTTCACATTTATTGCCATATCCACAGAATGATCTGTTACTTTCCCTTTCTTCTTATGGTGATGGTATCTTGTGCAGGCAGTGAAGAAGTTATCACCAATCTCTTCCATTGAAGGCCATGTATGGTTAGTAATATTTATCAGTAAATCCCTGAACTTCTCATTCAGACCTGTCCACACAAAGTATTGCAAAATATAATCAATAGTAACATTCAACTTACGGACATTCTCTATTATACCTTTAACTTTGGATACATATTCAAATGGGTCATCACATTTGTCCAAGTTTAGCTCAGATAGCTGCTTGATGGTGCTGAATTTCTGAACATCTGGAGAAGCAAGTGCCTTTTCTAAGAGCTCCTTTGCTTTACTATATCCTTGGTTATGAGACTCCAAGGAATCTATCAAAACCAAGGCTCTTCCAGTTATCTGCTGCTTTAGGAGTAAAAGCTTTTCGTAGTCAGAGTATTCATACCTGTTGATAACTGCCTCAAATTGAGATAGAAATTTAGTTAGATCTTCGTTCTCTTGACCAGAGTATCGAGGTAAAGGAGCCGTTGGTCTCTTCAAAAGGGGAAGAGCTGGAGTTGGGGGTGATGGTGTAGTCGGTACAGGCGATTGGAGCTTAAATAAACACGAACGTAGTTTGTCTTGATAATTTTCACAGGTCTCCAATTCCTCCATCAGTTCACTTTCGTTTTCTTCAGAACTCCATTTTATACCCTGTATTTGAAGATCCAATTCCTTCAAACGTGCCATGTTGTCAGTCAACTTAGACTCAAGTGCTAGCTTATCTGAAGCTTCAAGTAAGATGAACTGATCACGTCGATCAAACGACTCCGTAACAGACTTTCTTACAAAACTTCCGAGAAGTTATTAATCTCTTCAGTTCAGTCATCTTGACTATATATAAGTAACAATAGACCACAGTAAAACAATAAAATGCAGTACTAATATAAGCAGAAGTGTATAAACAGTAATCACAAAAGTAACTTAACGTAAATTTTATGCAAATTATCACCTTGGACCCAAAACCAAACCTACCTCCGGGTAAACGCAGTCACCCACTCAACTTCCAGATCCTGTCACGGTCGCCATGTATAAAAATGAATTCTATACAGATTTTAATGATAAGGTAACTTATTAAAATTTGGATAAGTTAATATAGGAATATATAAATAATAAAGTATAAGTTACAATGAATTTAATTGTAATGTATATAATCGAACCACAAAAATAAACTTCTGAATGACAAACAAACACTTGACGTGAACCATAAGGATAGAAAGTGAGTACTTGGGCTGCATCATCCGGAGGCCAATGAAATGAATCCGAAAGTATACAAACACATCTGAAATAGTGAACAAGAGGAATTCTTAAGATTTCATGTATGAACAGAATCGGACGCAACTACCCAATGAAATAACAGCCCAAAAGTAAACAAGTAAAATGTAAAGTATATTCCTATCCCAGTAAGCAAATCGTCAAAATAAGAGTAAAAACAAACAGAATTCAATACAATTAAATAGTAAATTGACTAATGAAATACAATTAAACAAAGTAACTAGAAGTATGAATAAGTATGTAATTCACTTATATGTAAGGTAAGTATAGGTAAGGTACGTATAATTTGGATAAGTATAGATAATAATACACTTATCACATAAGCATCCATTAAAGCTGCAGGAATAAAAGTAAAGATCTGGACAGTTTAAAAAACAAAGAAAAAATAGCTTTTCTCTCACCTTGTTTTTAGTGTGATTTAGGAGATAGGTAAGCGGGTTCCCCTTTGGCAGGTCCGGGTCCAATGGTAACTTGATAGAATTATTCCATATTTGCGTAACACATGACCGTGATGCAAATGATAAGATCCATATGTCACTAAATCACTTCAAAGTTAATCCACGGTAAGTATGACTGGAACTTCTGCTGAAGACTGCTGTTGTTAAGTTCTTGACAGGTACTGCCGGTTCTTCGTCACTCAGTAAACAAAGAAAACATTTTCCGCATTAAAATTGGTGGTTTGTTTACGGCAATAACCATTTAAAAGGATTAGACGAGAAAAGCTATTTATTAAAATTACGTTAATTTTAAAATTGACTAGTTAAGTAATTACATAGGTAAAGTACTTTAATACTGATGCCGTAGTGATAATGCATATTTTTTTTAGAACTAGTAAAATTGTGTGTGAGAGAGAGAGAGAGAGAGCGAGAGAGAGAGAGAGAGAGAGAGAGAGAGAGAGAGAGAGAGAGAGAGTTCTCTTTAGACCGATACTATCAAAGGGGACATGAAAGCGTCTCTCGTTTAAAAGATCTCGAAGCCGTCTTGGGTATTTACCGGCACTCGAACATTCTGGTGTCTATTTGAGAAGCATCTAAGGTAATCTCTTCCGTCCATACCCTCTGGCGGCTTAAGTCGTAACTTTCTCGTTTGATTTCTCGACGTTAAGTCCCATTTTTTATCCTTTCAAAAGAAGGAGGTGATGTGACGGTAATCTAATGGGTCTTAGGAAGCCCAGGTGTCTTAGAGACTATTCAAAGAAGAGGGAAAGAAGAAGAGCGGGAAGCTCTTTGTAAATAGGTCTTAAGAAGGCCAGGCGTCGCACAGGTGATTCAGAGAGGAGGGAAAAAATGAAGAGCGGGAAACCCACTGTGAATGAATGATAGAAAGTGGGAATGTGGCATATTCCTATCACCCTTATTCTATATACCTTGGGTATGACTACCATGCGCCTGTCGAAGAGACTCTCGTGCCACGCCCAAGAGGGGGCTATCAAGAATCACGCCCGCACCAAACATCAGGAGGCCATCTCCCGAGACGTCATAATACATAACACGAAAATCATCGGGAAGGCCCTGATGCCCGTCGTTGCGCCTGCTGGAGGCGCTCCTCATCCAGCAATAAAACCTACACTGAATACAACGCAGGAAGAATTTCTCCTCCCTATGAGTATGAGAAGACCTGCCACCAACAATGACACCACCGATCATGACAACTCTATGGAAGACAACGCCCCCGAACGAGGTACTCCTGCAGCCGATGGAAATCAAATTAGCCGTGACGTCCCACAGCGTAGCGCAACGCCCATCAACGTTACAGCGCCGCTCAGGAGGTCCAGATGGCTGCAGGATCTGCTGCAACGCAACCATCGGCTCGAAGAAGTGGCTTGAGACCTGGCTCAGGCAACCAATGAAAACGAACACTCACCGCCACCAGCCAATAGGAGACAAGCATGGGGCAGACCCCCTGCTGTCAACCACAGATATAAGGAGGAGCAAGAGCCCGTGCTGACACAAGGTCAGCTTAATCAAAAACAACACACATTAAGATCAGTCCACCCTCAGCTTCCCAGCCCGAGGATGTCTGGCAGCTCCAGACGAAAGCTCGCTTTAAGAAAAAGAGAGAGAGAGAGACAATCATTAATGACTTTGATGACTATGGTATCATAGTTTATCTGTGAAATTCAGATATTACACTCCTATTTTGACCCTGTAATTGACCGTGACCTCTATAGGCGCTCTACTAGCCTCTTTAAGTAGCACGGGAAAAGCCGCTATTCGCAAAATAGAGAAGAATCTCTTGAGTGTAACGCTGCTGAAGTAGCCATTACTTTTAATAATAATAATAATAATAATAATAATAATAATAATAATAATAATAATAATGATAATAAGCGGTACGAGCACCAACCTGGAGTGATAGAAAACGATCAGGCAAAGATCCTCTGGGACTATGGTATCAGAACAGATAGGGTGATTCGTGTAAATACACCAGACGTGACGTTGACTGACAAAATCAAGAAGAAAGTATCACTCACTGACGTGGCAATACCATGGGACACCAGAGTTGAAGAGAAAGATAGGGAAAAAGTGGATAAGTATCAAGACCTGAAAATAGAAATAAGAAGGATATGGGATATGCCAGTGGCAATTGTACCCATAATCATAGGAACACTATGCACGATCCCAAGATCCCTGAAAAGGAATCTAGAGAAACTAGAGGCTGAAGTAACTCCCGGACTCATGCAGAAGAGCGTGATCCTAGAAACGGCGCACCAGTCGAGTTGGAGGACTGTGATAGAAAATAAAAATAATAATTCATCAGGGTCAATTCCTTTTACTGTACCTTTGTTCATATTCTCTTTATTCCATATTGTTATCTACGATTATTTCAGCCCTTTTTACCCTCAATTTCCGTTTCAGTACTGCATGGCCTCACAGGTGCTATAGTAGATTCCCATCAACCGCGCATCTGATGTCTATGCCAATCCCTTACGACGCTCCCGATTGGCTGTTGATAAGCCAATCACAGGGCTGGAAGCTCTGTATCTCTCTCGAAAGAGTTCTCATCTCTCCTGAGGTATACATCTTTCAAAAGTATTCCTCAGGAGAGGCGGAACATACATCCTGCCTATGTGAACTCTCTTGAGAGACTAAGTTTCCTACGTTGTGATTAGCTTATCAAGTCTCTTAAGAGTTCACATAAGCAGGATGTATGTTTCACCTCTCCTGAGGGATACTTTTGAGGTTTCGAGAGAGATAAAGAGCTTCCAGCCCTGTTATTGGCTTATCAACAGCCAATCAGGAGCGTCGTAAGGGATTGGTTAGACATCAGATGCACGGTTGATGTGAATCTACTATAGCACTTGTGAGGCCATGCAGTACTGAAACGGAAATTGAGGGTAAAAAGGGCTGAAATAATCGTAGATAACAAGATGGAAGAGAGAATATGAACAAAGGTACAGTAAAAGGAATGAAAAGCGTTGAAAGTAGGGACATACGGAAGGGACTGTAATGCCAACAGTGCACCGAGTGAGGAGCACTGACATCGCTAACTCACTACAAGGGGCAAACTAAATACTATAATTATGTCCTCTGTAAAGTTACAACATTGAAACTTACGATCGTGTGTGTGTGTGTTTATATATTTAAGTGTGTTAAGACATGTGTATCATTTTAAATTATATTTCTCTTATTAAATTTTTCAAGGTATCTGTTTCTGGTGTTGGGAGATGAAATTTTCAATACAGAGGAAAGTTAGTTACGTGAATTTTGGTATAATATACAATATAGCAACAATAAGAGCACGAGAAATCCATTGTATACATTAATACCTTCCTGTGTTAATGTTGTTCCTCAAGGTTACATCTCTTCTGTAATAATAATAATGATAATAATAATAATAGTAGTAGTAGGGAAAAACTCTCTATCGCGACAGTATATATAATGTTCTAAAAGTCCACAATAATACAAAGTATTAAGAGTCCTTCCCTGGGTTCATCTTCAGTCTAAATAAAGATGAACCCAGGGAAGGGTTCGAAAGCTTTTTGTAAAGTCTTAAAAATTATACACGGACTCTTAATACTTTGTATTATTGTGGACCCTTTAGAACAAAAATAATAATAATAATAATAATAATAATAATAATAATAATAATAATAATAATAATAATAATAATAATAATAAGGGCACGGTTGGTTGTATAAAGTTTAGGTGTAACACCAAGCACTGGGGCAGCAAAGGCCATTCAGCGCTTACTGTATAACTTTATGAAATTATAAGAAGAGTTATATCAAATAAAGCAGGTTTATTTCTTTGAGATAATTTACTATATTTTGAAGTGGGGCATTTTCTCCCAATAGTTCTTCAAGTGGCATGTTATATATGTTGTTGGATCTTCGTTTTCTTTCGAATTTATTGCATTCAGTTAGCAGATGACGGACTGTGACCAGAGTACGACAATGGTCACAGTAAGGGGCCTGTCTTTCCTCCCCTTGCAACATCAATTATTAGTGTGTTAAGTATGTGTGTCCTATTCTTAATCTTGTTAATATGACATCTCCCCTTCTTTGACATTGTGGTCTATTCCAAGGTTTTACAGATGATTTAATATGCTTTAATTTATTATTTAATTCTAGCCATTCTTTTTCCCATTTTGATTGACAGTATTCATTTATTGTAGTTTTAATGTCATTGTAAGAAATCCGCATTTTTTTGATAGACTCCTTTTTTACTGCCTTTTTGGCTTCTTTATCCACCTCTTCATTACCCTTTATGCCCACATGGGAAGGGACCCAACATAGTTTTATATTTACAGATTTCCGTTTTACTATTATATCTATCCACTCCCTTATTTCTTCAATTACGGGATGAGACTGTGTATTGTCTTAGCGCTTCTAAAGCACTGTAAGAATCCGAGTATATTACAAAGGTATCGTTTGCCTTCCCCACCATAAAGGTGTGTTTTATAGCCTCTAATATAGCATTTATCTCAGCAGTGAATATCGAGCATATTTTGGGAATTTTTTCCCTTATTTTTATATTTTTTGTTACTACAGCATAGCCTACACCCTCCTTCGACTTGGAACCATCTGTATAAATACCAATATCCCGTTTATGTTTTTCCTGGTGTGACAGAAATTCACTCTTTAATTGTGCATCGGTTACCTCCTTATTAAATGTTTTTTCACAGATTTCTATTTTAGCATGTCTCCACGGAGGTATTTTAGATGTTCTATATCAGGTTTTAATCTATTCTCCAATGGTTTAGAGGCTCTTGGTTTATTGTCATAATTATTTGTTATGTTCTTCATATATTTGGTGTTTGGATTATCATTAAGGTTATTTATTTTAGCTATATATTAATCCAATTTCTTCTCTTCGTACTTTCAGGGGATCTATTACCTGCTATTCTACATACAGACTTTCCACGGGGGAAGTTCTGTAGGCTCCAGTGCATAGTCTAATACCCATGTTATGTATGACATCCAGTTTTTGTTAATAGGGTTTTAGAAGCACTACCATATACTTGACATGCATAATCAAGTTTACTTAGACAAATAGCCTTATATACTTTTATCAGAGAGGTTCTATCAGCACCCCAGTCTTTATGCGCAATTACTTTTATTATATTTAAGGATTTTCTTACTTTTATCGCCAGTTGTTCTATATGTTCTTTATATGTAAGTTTTTTATCCAAGTATTAGCACCAAGGAATTTTATCTCATCCATCATTATTCAATTATATCCCAGTTAATTTATGAATAAAGTAGGAATTAATTCCTGTTTTTCTTGAATTTTGTAAATCTGACCGCTTTAGTTTTTTGCGGTGAAAATTTTAAAACCCTTGTTATCGGCCCATTTTTTTATCCTATTTATGGCTGCTTGCAATCTGTTGGTTATGTCCAGCGCTTTTTCACCGCTACTATATATGACGAAGTCATCTACAAAAAGGGATCCTTGGACTCCTGGTGGGATCATTTCCATTATCTCATTTATTGCTATTGCAAACAACGCCACGCTTAGTACACTACCTTGGGGGATTCCTTCCTCCTGGATAAATGATTCAGAGATTTCTGCCCCCACTTTGACTTTTATGTATCTTTCAGATAGGAATTCCCTAATATATTCATATAAAATTGCTCCTATTCCCATCTATAAATTTTTTTAAAATCCCTCCCGTCCAGGTGGTATAATATGCCTTCTTCTCTAAATCAAAAAATAAAATCCTCCCCTCCGGTGGGTATCATATGCCTCTAAATCAAAAAATACTCCTATTGGTTTGTTTTTACCAACCATTGCATTTTGTATCTCTCTTGTAATCATTAAGAGGGGATCTATGGTACTTTTATTTTTTTTCCTGAATCCAAACTGTCTGTTTGACAATAGCTGTTTGTTTTCTAATACCCATATTAATCTGTTATTCACCATTTTTTCAAATACCTTACTTATACAACTAGTAAAGTTGCTATTTGGGGCCTATAGCTGCTTGGTGACTCTGGTCTTTTTCTGGTTTTAAGCCTGGTATGATTAAAGATTCTTTCCAGGTTTTAGGTATGCTGTGAGAGTGCCATAATTCATTTAAAATTTCTAATAAGAAGGTTTTGCTTTCATCTGGTAGATTTTTATCATTTCATACCTAATATTGTCTTCCCCTGTAGCTGTTGGACTTGCAAGTTTCAGGACATTTTCCAGTTCTTCCATGGTGAAAGGAAGATTATAGATTTCCTGATTATTAGATTTTATTGGTATTGGGACAATTTTTAATTTTTAATTGGAATTTTTTTGTATAGTTCGAGATACTAGATGTTTAAGCATTTACCCAATTCATTTGCTACTAGTTTGGGGTTTTGGGGAAATATAGTTGTTTTCTACTTTTAATGTAGGTAATGGTTCTGGCCGATATCTAGCACCCTGCAGTTTATTTATTTTCTTCCAGATTTCTTTGTCTTAGAGTTTTAGAATTTATATTATTAGTATATTTTTTCCATGAATTTCTTTTGGCTATCTTGAATATTCTTTTCTGCTTTGCTTTAGCTCTCAAATATGCAATTCTATTGGCATCACATTTATGTCTCAGATATCTTCTAAAGCATGGTTCTTGTTATCTTCCTTGCCTGCTTTTACATTCCTCATTCCACCAGGGTACCAGTGGTCTAGTCGGATTGCCTGAGGTAACTGGAATAGTTTCATTTGCTTTATCATCTATTGTTTTTACTAGATGTTCATAAGCATCTATGTGGTTTGTAGTCAGATATTTTTTTGTTAATCACCGTTTTCTCTTTATATAAATTCCAATTTGCTTCCTCCATTTTCCTCTTCGGTATGTATGTTATATTATTATTATTTTTTAGCTCAATTTGTATTGGCCAGTGGTCACTCCCAAATAAATTATTATTTACTTTCCAACTGAAATCTGTGGCAATTTCTGGGGAAAACATAAAGTGATGTCTATTGCAGATAAGGTATTATGATAAACATCAAATCTTGTTGGAGAACCATCATTTAAAATAATCAAATTTTTGTTATCTATAAAATCTAGGGTGGAAACAGTGTTTCCTCTCCTGTGCAGATGATGTACTTCCCCCACATGGGATGTTTGGCGTTGAAGTCTCTATAGGTAACCGGTTTTGGATTGTTCTAATAGGTAAGGTTTTGGTTTTATTGTTCTATTAGATTTTCTAAATCTTCCACTTGTAATGGTCTATTATTTCCAAGATGATCTATTAAGCGACTTTTCTAAAGAAATGGTTCCATGTATATTGAGCATATTGTTATTTTTTTTCCAGGAATACTTGAACTGCACATGCCTGTATTACTGAGTGAATTCCTAACAGGTTGGCATTTGATTGAAGAATGCGTTATGATTGCAGTTCCTCCTTGCTGTTTGTCATTTAAAATTGGTGTTGATTTCCACACATTATAATTTATGCCAGCATTGAGAACATTGTTACCTATTTTAGTTTCCTGTAAGCAAATGATATTTGCATTACATTCTCTAATTAATGATTTTAAGTTTTCATTATTTGATACGTATCCTCTAATATTCCATTGTAAAAATAGACATTTTAAAAAGGTTTTGGGTTTTGTTTTAATATCTTTATTTGTTTTCCTGAACTTTGAATTTTATTGAAGTTGTATAATTTTGCTGTACTTTGTTCTTCTTTGGTGGGTGATGTATTTCTGCTATTGTTTCTTTATTGGCTGAAGAGTCTCAGGTGTTCTTTTTGTTTATTAAGGGCTGCATTTAAATGGCTTTTGATCTTGGGTTCTATTTCAATACTTTCTTCAATTTTATCTGATGTTTTAACTTTCTCTTTTATTTGGGTTTCTCTTTTTTCATTTTTAGTTTGCAAAGCCAATTATTTCGTTGACTTTGTCTTCTCGGTATTCATTTTTTTCCATATAGATTTTGGGTCTTACTGATTGTTTGATTTGTTTCTTGGATTTGGGTGGGGTTGTTTCAAGTAGTCTTTTTTTTTGTCTTTTGACTTAGCTCTTGTATTTGCTTGTCCTCCACATTCATCATGTCTTCTTGCATTTGGTGGGTGTTGGTAATAATATTATATAAATTTGTGTTACTTATATGTTCTGTAGCTTCCGAGCTTGAATTTTGGGCCTTTATATTATGAGTGTTTTCAGTTTGATTTATACTGTGCAATATTGTAGGAATTTGGTTGCGCTTCTTAATTTACTACCTCTTTATATGTGTTTTCCTTGCTGGGTCTTGTAAACTCTTACTTTTAGCTTTATCTTCGCTTCTCTTATTGACATTCCACTCCTTTCTTGTAAGATTTTTAATTCAGTATTGTATAAGTAATATGCGCATTCCTTCGATCTTGAGTGGTGATTCTGACACCACAATTTATGCAAATTGGGTTTTCACAGTCCCATTTTGTTGTGTGGTTGTATGATCCACAACATGCACATCTTGGAGCTTCTCTACAATTTTTATTTGAATGGCAAATTTATTACATGATTTGCACTGTAGTGGTTTAGGGATATATGGTCTTATCTCTCTCGTCTGCCTAATACTTTAATTGTTAAAGGGAGTTAGTTTCCTTCAAATTTCAATTTAGCTATTTGTATATTGATTTTTATTTTTCTACTTGGGATATCATAGATGTCACAATCTTCAATGTTTTTATATCTTTTCTTGAGCGAGTCCAATCAACATATTTATCTATTAGTTCGTCGTCATTATTTGGCAGGATTATTGTACCACAAATACTATTAAGTTTTTATTAGCTTGGTGACTTTTATTTTTGTGTTATCTATGTTCGTAATTGTAAGTAGTTTTCTGACTGGGCTTTAGTAGTTGGTTTCCACTATCCATGTACTGTTTGCGTTTGACGAAATTTCATGTTTCTGTTGGGTATCTAGTCAGTAAATAATTTTCCAATTTTAAATTTTAAATCTTGTTTTCACTTTCTATTGTCAAAAATCTTGTCCAACTGTCTTTTCCAAAAGTGATTCAAATAAAGCTAGCGAAGGGCTAGGCTGGAATTTTCTTTTGATAAATTTTTTTGCCTAGTAAAAGGCTCCATGGTTGCTATATTTTGGATTGAAGTGTCCAAAAGGGTGTCCTTGTTCGTTTCCAGGGTCAGATGGTTATCTAGTGGCACGGGGTCACATTTTCCAGGGGGACTGAGTTCCATAGTCAATTTCCATTTTCCTTTTTTTTTTTTTTTGAAATTACAGAGAAACCAACTGCAAGCCATGGTAAAAACGGGTGGGTCCTCCTCAAAGACTTACCCCCCTCACCAAAGACACAACAGCAGAGACCAACTCCCATATGTCACTCCCTAACCCTACCCGAAGGGATGGCTCTAACATAACATGATTGGCTCAAGTGTAAGCAAAACCCGCTTGATAGGACCGAGGGCATAGCTAGTATGCAATCATCCTCACTCATGTTATTTTAGAGGGCAATCCGGATAAATTGCCGAGAGTCCTACCGTGGAGACTATACCTCCCGGATTCCGTAGGCAAAGTCCCCACATGTAGTCCCCCGCCCCAATAAATATTGAATGTAGAGTCACATTAATATCCTCAGGGTCCAAACATAATCGAGCGGCGGACCAAACCGCTATAGTCCCTGCCATTTGGATCAAGGTAAAGCCTAAGTTCAGAGGGGGACCCAGCTCCTACCTAACCTACACGAGGTTTTAGTGAAGAGAAGGAGGACAGCTAGGGGAGCAACTGAGCGAAAGAAGTAAGAGATTGGAAGATGATCAAGTAAGAGAAAAATAGAGACATTTAGATTCAAACTAGGAGAAGATAATTCTCCCAGTTCGAAAGCCCTCTTGCCGCTACGCATTTTCAAACCATAGGTTGGAAATGCATACTCCGTCAAGGCAGTCAAGAAGTAGCAATATCCGACTGGTGTGCCTTCAAGGCATCTGAATAAAGTTTTTCCTTCCCAACAGCTTCTTGGCCTGTCCCACACTGATGTGTTCAGCAATAGATTTAAGTAATGACTCCTGTTCTTTTTTGAATGCACTGTATTTCTTATCTCAGGCTCTATGTTCACCCTTACAGTTCACACAAATTACCGGTCCAGAACATTCCTCGTGCTCAGGCTTGCCACACAATTCACAAAGTTTATTCATGGTGCAAACATTAGAGGAGTGTCCAAAACCAAAACATTTAAAGCACTGAAGCACTCTCGGTCTATAAGGACGAACTTTGATAATTTCATTGTCAAGAACAATTTCAGATGGCAAAAAAGGACTTACAAATGTTAAAATAATCATAGACGAGCGGGGCACTTTGAAAACCTTCCAAACCACATCTCCAAAATTTCCTCTTCATCCATTTCATGTAAATCTTCATTAAAGATGACACCCTTCGCAAACTAAAATTATAGCGAGGTTTTACCTCTTTTATCATACCTTCGGGATCAAGCTTTAAATTTAGGAGCATTACTGATTGAACATTGGTCTTGGCATGAACTAAAAAACTATTACGCCCAAAGTGAGTTACTTCTGGACTCCCAACATTGCCGATCTTCTGGCTTACCAACCTTTTCACCCTGAAGAGGTTGCCTCTCTCACCATGTGTTGTAATAATCAACCACTTAGCTGGGTCTGGTGATCTGGAGGTTTTACTTATTTTACCAGAATATTCAGTTTCAGTTGTGGTGGTATATATCTCAAAGATACCTAGGGACCTCTTCTGCCTCTACAAGTCCAACCTCAATGATTCTGATCTAAAACTCTCTGTAGGCTCTGTGAGCTTCCGATTCGTTGTTGAAAATAACCCAGAATTTAAAAAAAAAAAAAAAAAATAAAAAACCATAATTTTTGCCAAGTCTATTCCGTAATTCTTTTACTTTACCAAATTTACAAAATTCATCAAATAGCGTTTCATAATTCCAGTCTAAAGGGACTGGTTTCACATACAAAATGTTTGTAACAAGGAGGTCCTTTGAAAAAGGCTCCAAAGTGACAATGGAGGAATTTCCAGAATTTTCCTTGTCCTTATCCTGCCCAAGTCGTCAACAGAAGGTTTCAATGTCTCCATAAGACATAGAATTGATGATTAGTCCAGGTGGCTCCCCACCCACCATGGAGCCACATTTAGAGGACAGTGTTATCCCATACAGGGCTGCCCTAGGGGTACCACCCAGATATACACCCCACCCTCAGTGCTTAAGGCGTCATGATGTCTGTCGAGATCAGACCAGCACTAAGAGCATGGTTTGACATCTAAACTTTCCCCTCGCTCGACCACGTTAGGTACTCGAGTTCTACGGGTGAGGTGGCATGCCAACCATCCTCACCCTCCATCAAATCCAATGAACAAGTCCAAATCATGTCCAAAACCAATCCAAAAGTCATCAACATAAAATCCGTACCTTATAGGGGGAGGAAGCAGAAGGATGAAAAGTTTTAGTAAAAAGAAAAGGGCTGACTTATTTAGTTGGAACAACAGCTGGGCACCAAGGCCCAGCGAGAAAGTAGTTCCCACCAGGCATCAGGGCCCAGCTGCTGAACCCTAAGCCCTCCCATCCTTGGCAAGGCTTCAAGCATCTGGGGGGCTGGGTGGTTAGCAGGGTAAGAAAAATTGAGCACAGGCCTTCGGGACCTTAGATAGAAGGCCATCATTAAAATCAATATTGAAACCATAGAATATCTGCCTATTGAAGGCTGACTTTACAGGTATTGATGGTACTAGGTGCTAAACCTTGGTCATGCAGAAATTTAAAGGAGATGCAGAAGTCCAGCGTGATGGCAGATGGATTCTGCTCACGGACGAAGAATGAAAGCTTCTTCCAGGATGAATTATATTGATTCTTAGTGCCCTCCACCTTGTAGGATTCCAGGAAGTCTATGTTAGCTTTCTGGACGCCGAAGCGTCTGTGGACTGCGAATTCGAGAAAATCATCAAATGGAGATTGCTCGTTAACCAGGATGAAGCGGAGACTTCTTCTGGACTTCCTGACTGAAAACTGGAGCTGGGGAGTGGAATCAGACGTAGGCCGAGTTCCAATGTCAGAGGAAACCAGTTGCTCTTCGGCCACTTTGGGGCTATGATGGCAGCTACGCCCTGGAAGAACCGGAGCTTGTGAAGTACCTTGAGAAGAAGGTTGACTGGAGGAAACAGGTAAATCCTGTCCCATTGATTCCAGTCGAGAGTCATCGCGTCCATCCCCACAGCCCGAGGGTCTAGGACCAGGGGAGGACATATTGGGGCGGGGAAGCTTGTGGTTGTTTGTCGTCGCAAAACAGATCCACCTGAAGATCGGGACTTTGTCCAGCACGAAAGATTCAAGGGGTGCTGCTCTCAACAGAGTGTCTGCTATCACGTTCTTGACCCCTGCTAGATGAGTCGCAGAGAGATGCCACTTCCTGCGTCTGGCCTGCGAGAAGATGGCTATCATGAAATGATTGATTGGGCGTGACCTGGTGCCCTGTCAGTTGATGCAGTTCACTATGACATTGCTGTCCAGCACCAAACAGATGTGCGAGCTTCTCTTGGGTTTCAGCCATTTGAGGGATAGAAAAACGCCCATCGCTTCAAGATGTTGATATGGAAGCTCTGAAACTTTGTCGACCAATTTCCCTGCACTTGTTGGCAGGGTGAGTGGCCCCCCCAACCCGTCAAGGGATGGTGTGTGTGGGGGAATGACCACTGACGGGGAGGACATGAATGAGGGAGGGATAGACTTTTTGAGGAGGCTTCAGGGATGAGGTCCAGGATCTCAATTGTTTGCGCAACAAGTCGGGTGTGACTGCGCGCCTATCTCTTAAGCGTTTGGTGGCTTTGCGATGCCAGACTCTATTGATGTCCTTGAGTCTGGCTTTGAGCAAGGGGTCGTGATGGAGGCGAACTGGAGGGGGAGCCTGGCACTCCCTCTTGTATTCATCTGGTAGTCACCTTCTGTTTCAAGAATTGACGGAGTGTCTTTGTTATTTCCGACGCTTGGACGGGGCAAGAGACAGACGATGGTTCTACCAAGTTCCAGTCTAGGCCAAGCCACTGGAAGGATTGGGACGGAGTCAGACAAGATTTCTTGAAGTTTATTTGAAATCCCAGAGACTGGAGAAAGGCCATGGTGTCCTTAGCTGTCTGGAGACAACCTTCTTGGGCTGGACACCCAGACTAATCCAGTCGTCCAGATAGGCTGCCACCTGAATCCCAGACTCCGTAGGACCTGAATGATGGTATCCGCTAGTTTGGTAAAGATCCGTGGAGCTATATTAAGCCCGAAAGGAATAGCTCTGAATACGTAAGCCTTTGCCTTGAGTCTGAAACCAAAGTGGGGGTGAAGCGACGAGGCATCGGCAGATGCCAGTAAGTGTCGGTAAGATCTATGGAGATAGTGTATGCCCCAAGGGGTAGTAGGGTTCGTATTTCCGAAATACTTAGCATCTGAAACCTGTCGCACTGAATGAAGTAGTTGAGCTTCGACAGATCCAGAATGACCCTCTTCTTGTCCGAGCCTTTCTTGGGAACACAGAAAAGAGAGCCTTGAAATCGCAGGACTTGGCCAGGTGGATGAACTCGTTTGGCCAAAGGTCCTGAACATACTCTTCCAGGAAATGGAGGTGTTGAGTCCTGGAAGAAACCACATAGGGGGGAGGAGACTTCCACTTCCATCCAAGACCTGCTTCGGACAATACACTGAATGCCCAGTCGTCTGAATGTCCACTGATGTTTGAAGTAGGACCCTAGGCGACCCCTACCGGAAGGGTCTCATTGTTTGCTTGTCCAGCTCCTCTGCCTCCACGTTTACCTTGGTGGTGTCCTCGATGTTTGTTGCCGGAACCTTGGCCTTTACCGCCACGGTGATAAACTCTCTGGGGAAAGTTCTGTCCAGAGTGGTAGGCCTGAAAGGTGGCTTACCCTGTTCATAGTAAGGGTTGTAGGCAGGAGAGGGGGCCGGGTAAGGAGGAGGAGTCATCTGGTACACAGGCAGTGGGGGAGGAGGTCCAGCTTGATGGTGTGATGTCTGCTTGGGGTCCCTTCTTGGTTAGACTTGGGCTGAGGACCTTTGCCAGGGGTTTAAACTTTACCCCTTGTAACTGGAAGCATTCCCACACTTCTCAAGAAGACTTCTATTCCTTTAATCCGGGAGCAGCTGATATCGAGGTATCTCTTTAACCAGAATCATCGGGGAATAGCTTATCACCCCTCACCAGAAGAGTCGATCAGGGCGTTAAGGGCTCATGCCGAACCTTGGCGCTGGCTAGGAAACATGTTTCCGGCATGCCCTGCGTGCCTGACAGAAGGCATATAAGTCCCGTTGCATGGCGATCGCATGGGATTTAGTCAGGGCTGTGTAGAGGTCCTTGCCCGAGTTATTGTTGATCAATACCTCCAACATAGTCTGGTGAGACAGGGAGGCTGACAGGCGGACTTTGCTCTCATACTCTGTTTTGAGGAGGGCTTCGGAAAGTAGGGGTAATCGTTCCTGAAAGTGCTGACTAGCGCAATTGTTAGCCAGCTTCCCCATGCTGAAAGTGAGGTGAACCCCTTTCCATATCTCAGAGTCATTCGGTAGTACCAACAAGGTTGGCTTGCACTCCTCGAGGTTAGAGATGGCTTTTTCCTCAGTAACGGCCTTGAAAACAGACCGAGCCATCTTGTGGCAATAGGAACTACCATCTCGTCTGGCGTCAAGAAAGATATGAGATTCTTTCCGAAGGCTGACACCTGAGCACTGGTACAAGCGGCCTTCTTCACCTCTGCCAGGAGAAGCTTATGAGCCGCAGAGTGCTTAAAGATCACCGTTTCCTTGGGGATGGTGTCGTCTCGGATGGAGGCTTCATCACTAAGCCTCACATAGCAATAGGAATAGGCCGCTTGATTAGGATATAATTCCAGGTCTTCTAATGGCCTGGCCCCTAGGCCTTCCCCACAGTGGACAATGCCATCAGCCATAGGCATGGTGACAGCACAACACCAAGGGTTCAGTGGGTTGAAGACTGGAAGTTGGGAGGCCGGTGGCAACTGACCCAAATGAGAAGCTGGTTGTGCAGGAGTCTGTATAGTCGACTTGAGAGTAGACAACTCCTAAGAAAACTCAGCTATTTTCCCGTGAACTTGAGACTGCAAGGACTGCAGGAAGGAGCTCAGCTTCAAATCCAGGTCAGCATCTAGGGCGGCGGTGGTCAAGGGTGCCTCTGAGGGAGCAGAGGGAAACTCAGTGGAGAATGAACTGCCTCAGACACCAGGATGCTGGAGCTTTTGAGGACGGTGCAAAAAAAAGGTTGTTTCTCACGCTCTCAGAAACAGCAGTAGATGAGGCAGCTGGAGAAAACAGACGAAGAGGTGTGGAGGTGGTCCCAGACAGAGTCTCAGAGGGGTCTCCCAAGAGATCTTCTTCTTC
Source organism: Macrobrachium nipponense (assembly GCF_015104395.2). Classification (NCBI taxonomy): domain Eukaryota; kingdom Metazoa; phylum Arthropoda; class Malacostraca; order Decapoda; family Palaemonidae; genus Macrobrachium; species Macrobrachium nipponense. The sequence continues at coordinate 47,179,471 of NC_087214.1, forward strand.
CTCCGAGCGAGGAGTATCCACCTGCTCCTCGGTCTCGGTATCCAGATCCATATCTTTGGTATTTATATCCAATTTAGCTAGATCAGGGGTAGTGGTGTCCAAGGGTAACAGCTGCACCACGGGGACGGTGGCATTATACACTGTCGAAGGTTGAACATCAGGAAAGAGGAGGGCTCTAAGTTCCTCAGAAGGAAGGTAGGGTTGACCCTTCTTCCTATTTTTACTAAAACCACGTACCCAAGTTTTTAAATGGCGTTTAGCCCAACTTCCGGTCCTTTTCGGGGACGGTAGGTCCATAGCAGGCAAAGTGAAGAAGGTCCTTGCAGACACGACACTTTTCCGGGTCCCAGATGACAGCGGAGCCACGGGTGGAGGAGCAGCCCGCATGCTTCCGACAACACTTATGCCCACAGGGGTTGAATATCATCGACTTGCAGGTGAGATGGGAGCAGGCCACTTCCTGTAAGGAAGAAAACTTAAATGAATATATTAGACAAAAAAATTGGGTCCGAAGGCCCCAATCCTTAGCCTTAATTAGTATACAGTATTTCAGAGAAATAATATATTTCACAGAAATAAAGACAAGCTAGCCTAGCGGAAGCTCATGACTAATTTATATAATATAGGCTAAGGAAGGAAAGAAGGGCAATATCTGGGAATAACCAACCTTTATTCAAATCCCTCATAATTCAGTAAGAAGACACTGAAGCCGGGGGGGCAAGGTGCCAAGCGACCGAAGTCAAAGAAGCACTGAAGTAGGGGGGGAAGGGGAAACTGAACATCGGAACCCAAAATTCCATCCAGTCAGTAGAAGGGGGGGGGGGGGGGGTGCCCGGGCCAAACCGATTCACAGAAGCTAAGGGCTAGATGAAAGACTGACTGGAGGACACGGCCTAGAGGGGGAACAACCTGAAAGGGGGGCCAGCCTAGGGAATTCAGAAGAACCGACCTTCAGGAAGGTACATTATTCTCAAATACAAAGAGGGTGTCAAAAGTCCCAAGACAGCCGCTAGAAGTGCAGATGGAGAGCAGCAACTCAGCTAGGCCACAGCCGACAGGCGACCGAGCTGAATCGGCCGACAGCCACTAGGCTAGGCTCTATTCTAGTTGGAGGGGAATCCAGGCAGGTTGAGGAACCGACACTAGAAAATGGCTGCGGCCGACATGGCGAAAAGGCGGCCAAGCTGGGAGGCTGACAACGATCGTCCAACCTTTCAGCTGACTGCTTTCTGGGCTAGGCTAAATCCAAGGGTGGAGGGGATTCATAGAAGGATGAGGAACCGCAGCCAGAAGGCGGCTGCGACCGACAGGGCGACAAGGACGACTGCAATAGGCAAGTCCAACTCAAACAAGGGACAGGCTACCCTGACGGGGTGACAGCAAAGTTCATCCAGCAAAGGCTGGGGAATGGATCAAAACGTCCACCCGAAATTCAGGGGAACTCCCGTGGGTGGAGTAGGCTTACTAACAAAGTCCAATGAAAGCCAAAGCCCAAGGATCGGATGAAGCTAGCTAAGATAAAGACCTAAATATAGGAAAATACTAAATATTCTACTGAAAAATAAATAAATATATAGATAAATAAATAAGTAAATAAAAATATAAATATATATATAAAAATAATCATGAGCTTTGTAAGGCGGCGAGACCGGAGTCCGCTGCGAGGCCGAAACGGTCCTGAAAGAACTCTGGCTAAATAGCAATATAGGGGATGAGAGCTCATAGCTGACTTTAAACGTCTAAAAATATTCAACTTCTTAGGAGGAGGAGGAGAAAACAAATCCATGACCAAAATCAAAAACAGAGAATAAGTAGGCAGTTACAGGTAATGATCTATAGCCGGCTGCTAAAAGGGAATGAAGCAGGTCCGTCACTAGCTATGTAAGAGTTACATAATAAAAATATGGAATGTTATTCCATATATATAAAAAACTAAAACTAAAGAGGTCAACCAGATTGCTTGCAGGAATGTGATCAGACCAGAGACGATAAAGTATGTAGGCTAAGATGACATGCCGTCACCTGTGGCCATTCATTTGTTTTGAAACATTAGTCCAAGCTCCCTGCTTGAGACAACTACCGTGACCTATAATTCAAACGCCCTACGTGATCTGTAGTGTCTCATTTGTATGTATGTTCATATGTTCGAGCTACTGTCTGCTTCCTTTATGACTTGTAAACGAGATGGTAGACAGAACAGAATTAGCCATCATCATTGGCAGAAGCGATCACGCCATCGTCATTAGTAGACCTGTACAAATTTCCTCTGAACTTCATCATGTAATCTCAGAGAATATAAGTATTTTTTATACTTCGTGTTTTCTACTAGAACCTCACATCATTGCCGAATCATCGTGAGTTTAACACATCGTCGTCATAACAAAAGAAGATAATACCGACTTCGTAAGTGATCTACAAACTCCAAGCACATCCAATGAGTATGGATGTGCATAACCAACCGACTTAGCGTAAGATTATCGCAAGTCTAACATTACCTCATAGGGCGCCTTATTACACAAGGCAACAGCCCTAATATTGGTGGCAGATTACTAAAAGAACTCTACGTCGTCTTCCGAAGAAAAACCAGAATAATGAATAATTTATCATATCAGAAGTC
>NC_087214.1:47182587-47239644 GCF_015104395.2 Macrobrachium nipponense
GTTGGCTTCAATAATACGTCCTCACTTTGGTATTAGTTTAACCTATTTGGTATTTTGTCATTGGTTTATTGCTTATATCTGCTGATAGTACGTATGTTGACGTCAGTTGCTTGAATTTAACTTAGGTAAATTAAATATCTTTTTTTATGTACAATTTCTACACCCTAAGGTACAATTCACTACTAGAGGAGCCATTGAGAACCAAAATAAATAGTAAATATAATAATAATTATTATCATTATTTGGGATTATATATATATATATATATATTATATATATAGATATATATATATATATATATATATATATATATACACACACACTATATTATATTACATAATATTAAATAATATATATATATAGTATATATCATATATATATATATATTATATATATTATATATATATATATATATATATGTATATTAGATGATATATGTATGTAATGTATATAATTATCACATAGATACCATATATATATACATATATATATATTATATATATATATATATATATATATATAATACTATATAAATAAAGGTTTTTTTTTGCCACGAAGGAAAAAAATGAAAAAAAACGAGTTGGCGAGTACTTTCGGTTCCTATTCGGACCCTTTACTGAGGCATACTGATTTTACAAAGAACTCCATAGTCAAAAGAAGCTTAATATACAAAACTGACAACTACCAAATTAGCCATAAGGGCGATTTCACTCTACAGAGAGGAGGAGGAGTCATAGGCTAGCCACACCTTGAAGGATACCCGCGGTAAACAAGTGATTCTTCCAGAAAAACAGTGCATTTTGAAAACAACACGGGAGCATATACAATTTAATATCATGAATTTTTACACAAATTTTCCCAACAAAAATTATTATTAATGAAAAGACGAAAGAAAATATAAAATATATATATGTATATATCGAGCAAGAGAAAGAGGGAGAGAAGATATCGAACCAGAGAGAGAGAGAGAGAGAGAAAGAGAGAGAGAGAGACAGAGAGAGAGAGAGAGAGAGAGAATAATAACTATATACATGTGGGACTAATTTATTAGTGTTCATTCTTTATTTTGAGGTCCTTCATAAACATTTTACAAATATATGGGTCCAAATGGTACATTCCCAGACTAAGATTTAGGTTGTTTTTATTAGTGATTTGTATAATTGCGATTCCAGTAAATTTCTTGAAACATAATCATTAGATCTAGCAATTACGAGGCATCACCCCAATTAATACAATGAGATTTTTTCACTCAGATGGATAAACAGTGCATTTGAAGTCTGGGCTGTTCTAACTGAATACATATGCTGCTTAAACCCGAACACATAAATTTTTACTAGTCTGACCAATGTAAAACGATGGGCAATCCTTACAAGGAAATTTGTAAATGATGTTGTTATTTGTTACGGGACTATTCTTAATTAGCATATCTTTAATGGTATTGTTATAAGAGAACACTACATTAACATTAAATGATTTAAATATTGATTTTATGGTTTCAAATCCACGAAAATAAGGTAAGCTAAGTACATTTTTAGGGATTTCTTTTTCATTAATAGCAACATTATAAAACTTTTTATGAGCTTTTTGATAACATAAATCAATTAAATGAGGTGGGTAGCAGAGATCGTTTCCTATCTTTTTTATGTATTCTATTGGTCTTGGTCAGGTATTGTGGACTCGTGATATGCAAAGCGCGTAGGAACATAGAAGAAAAAATTGAAATTTTAATATTAAGATGGTGGCCAGAATAAAAATGTACATATGTTAAATATTTGTGGGTTTTCTATAAATACTGAATTTGCATTGGAAAGATTCTCTATGTATTAATACATCTAGGAAAGGGATGACATTGTTATTTTCAATTTCAACAGTGAATTTTATGGATGGCACTAAATTATTCAATTTAGACAGTAAATCATTTACATCGATACCACTAGGTAAGACTACTAAGATATCATCGACATATCGGTACCATTTTAAGGGGATAAGTGTGACATTTGGTGTTGTCTCTCAAAAATTCATATATAAGTTTGAAAGGAGAGGTGATAAAGGGTACCCATGGCCATACCAAATATTTGTTGGTAATATTCTCCATTAAAAATAAATCTGCAATCTCAAATACATAACTTAATTAAGGAAATTATGTGACTAACGGACATAGGCAATTCATGCAGTACAAGCTCATTGCTTAAATATTCTAGCATCACGTTTTATATACTTCGTGATCAAGTTATTCATCATGAGGGCCACGTTTACTTTTGTTTTCCTGTTCCCACTGTTGAGCTGTTTCGTCACCTCTTCTCCAAGGTTCTTTACAAGCAGCGCACTCTTACCAGAATTCACCTGAAATTCCTGAAAAAATGCCTGGCGGAACAAGTGTTACCCAAATCATTGCTACCATACCGCATAAGAAGATACGATCAACATCCTTTTAATGAGTTTTCATCACTATATTAAAACGTCACATTGCTGCCGCCGAAATGGAGGAAAAGGAGAAATTTAAAGAACTGGAAAAAGCCCGACGTAACTTCAACTATTCAATCCCCCGCTGATTGGAAACACGCATTAAGGCAAGAAATTTATGGAAAACTTCGTAGAACTACAGACACTTGATTAGAAAACTGGAAAGAAAATTAAACAACCTTATCAACGCCAGTGATTGGACCAATAATGCTAGAAGTGATTGTGTGGTGAATTTATCGAGCAAACAAATAAGTGATAATGCAGTGCGCGCATTAGGCTTTGGGCTGTCTTTCTTCATTTGTAACAAACCCTCAGCTTTATCAATAGCGACATCTTTATATAAGTTTGAAAAATACTGTGATCTACCACAAAATCATTTAGACATTATCAAAGGCATGACATATAGTGCTACGCATGCCTACCATGAAGATAACTTCCCCGCTCGCTACGGGAAAAAGTTTAAAAGAATTGAAGAATGATAATATCTTACACATTACCAAGGCTGATAAATCCAATAGTTTAGTGGTTCTTGACAAAACTGACTACATATCACGCATGCATACTTTACTAGAGGATGAAATAACTTACAAAAAACTCGCAAAAAATCCGTTGGACCAAGTAATAAAAAACTTTAATATCAATATCAAACAAATTCTTAAAGATAAAAAAGAACTTTTGTGTCAGTTAACTGTAAAGTGTCCCTCATTACCTTATTTATATGGCCTAGTCAAAAACTCATAAGGAAAACAAACCTATGCGCCCAATTATTAGTACTGTTAGGGTCAATTGCTTATAAACTATCTAAATATCTTACTAAACTGTTATCCGCTATTAGGAACTGTATCTAATTCACACATCCGGAATTCTCTTGATCTTGTGGAAAAATTAAATAACATTGTACTAAACCCTAGCGATTTTTTTGTCAGTTTTGATGTATGTTCTTTGTTTACAAAAAGTCCCTATTGACTCTGTGCTAGAATATTTAAGTAATGGGCTTGTACGGCCATGAATTGCCTATGTCCGTAGTCACATAATTTCCTTAATTAAGTTATGTATTTGTGATTGCAGATTTATTTTTAATGGAGAATATTACCAACAAAAATATTTGGTATGGCCATGGGTAACCCTTTATCACCTCTCCTTTCAAACTTATATATGGAATTTTTTGAGAGACAACAACCTCCCGAATGTCACACTTATCCCCTTAAAATGGTACCGATATGTCGATGATATCTTAGTAGTCTTACCTAGTGTATCGATGTAAATGATTTATGTCTAAATTGAATAATTTAGTGCCATCCATAAAATTCACTGTTGAAATTGAAAATAACAATGTCATCCCTTTCCTAGATGTATTATTACATAGAGAATCTTTCCAATGCAAATTCAGTATTTATAGAAAACCCACAAATAATTTAACATTATTGTACATTTTTATTCTGGCCACCATCTTAATATTAAAATTTCAATTTTTTCTTCTATGTTTTCCTACGCGCTTTGCGTATCACGAGTCCACAATACCTGGACCAAGAAATAGAATACATAAAAAAGATAGGAAACGATCTCTGCTACCCACCTCATTTAATTGATTTATGTTATCAAAAGCTCATAAAAAGTTTTATAACGTTGCTATTAATGAAAAAAGAAATCCCTAAAATAAAAAAATGTACTTAGCTTACCTTATTTTCGTGGATTTGAAACCATAAATCAATATTTAAATCATTTAATGTTAATGTAGTGTTCTCTTATAACAATACCGTTTAAAGATATGCTAATTAAGAATAGTCCCGTAACATAATTAACAACATCATTTACAAAATTCCTTGTAAGGATTGCCATCGTTTTACATTGGTCAGACTAGTAAAAATTATGTGTTCGGGTTAAGCAGCATATGTATTCAGTTAGAACAGCCCAGACTTCAAATGCACTGTTTATCCATCTGAGTGAAAAATCTCATTGTATTAATTGGGGTGATGCCTCGGTAATTGCTAGATCTAATGATTATGTTTCAAGAAATTACTGGAATCGGCAATTATACAAATCACTAAATAAAAACAACCTAAATCTTAGTCGGTGGGAATGTACCATTTGGACCCATACTATTTGTAAGATGTTTATGAAGGACCTCAAAATAAATGAACAACTAATAAATTAGTCCCATGATACAGTTATTAATCTCTCTTAATCTCTCTCTCTCTCTCTCTCTCTCTCTCTCTCTCTCTCTCTCTCTGGTTCGATATCTTCTCTCCCTCTTTCTCTTGCCTCCGATATTACCACCTATATATATTTATATTTTCTTTCGTCTTTTCATTAATAATAATTTTTGTTGGGAAAATTTGTGTAAAAATTCATGATATTAAATTGTATATGCTCCCGTGTTGTTTTCAAAATGTACTGTTTTTCTGGAAGAATCACTTGTTTATCGCGGGTATCCTTCAAGGTGTGGCTAGCCTATGACTCCTCCTCCTCTCGTAGAGTTAAAAATCGCCCTTATGGCTAATTTGGTAGTTGTCAGTTTGTATATTAAGCCTTCTTTTGACTATGGTGTTCTTTGTAAAATCAGTATGCCTCAGTAAAGGGTCCGAATAGGACCGAAAGTACTCGGCCAACTCGTTTTTTCATTTTTTTCCTTCGTGGCAAAAAAAAAACCTTTATTTATACATAGCATCACGTTTTATATACTCGTGATCAAGTTATTCATTACATATTATATATATTATTATATATATTATATATATATATATATATATATATATATAATATATATATATATATAGAATATATAGATTATATAGATAGTATATATATATATATATATATATATATATATATATGTGTGTGGGTGTGTGTGTTGTGTGTTTGTCTGTATATAAAGGTATGAGCCACGAGGGAAAATAAATAACAGTGTTCTGCAAGATCTTCGACGTTTGAACGTCGAAAGATCTTGCGGGTACTCCGTTGTTTATTTTCCCTCGTGGGTTATACCTTTATTTATGGATTTATCACGTTCCAAAACCTTTCGTGACTCATTTATACATACATACATACATACATATATATATATATATATATATATATATATATATATATGTATGTATTTTATCAGTGTTTATTGCTTAAATCTGCTGATAGTACGAGTATTGACGTAAGTTGCTTGTATATAACTTAGTTAAATTAAGTGTCATTTTATCTACAATTTCTACATCTTCAGATACTGTTTACTACGAGAGCCATTAAGAATGAAATTAATAGTTAAAAATGATTTTCACTTAATATAATTATTATATATATATATATATATATATATATATATATATATATATATATATATATGTGTGTGTGTGTGTGTGTGTGTGTGTGTGACTGATAAAAATGTCGTTGCAACAGAATTCCATCTAATAAAAAGACCCCATCAAAAACACAAAAAAACGAAAATAAAGAGAGAAAATACTGCATTTCAGAGACTGCTACTCTCTCTTCAGGTAGGTCTACGTGGAGAGCGAGACAGCAGTCTCTGAAATATAGTATATTTTCTCTCTTTATTTTCGCGTTTTTATGGGCTCCTTTTATGAGATATATATATATATATATATATATATATATATATATATATATATATATATATATATATATATATTATAATATAATAGAAATAATTTTTAGCTATTAATTTGATTGTTAATGGCTCTCGTATTGAACTGTATATGACGATGTAGAAATTGTACATAAAAAGACACTTAATTTACCTAAGTTATATATATAAGCAACTTGCGCCAATACTCGTACTACCAGCAGATTTAAGCAATAATCACTGATAAAATACCAATTCAGGTAACTTAACACTCATTAAGGACTTCGTATTGAAGCCTACGTATCTAATATATATATATATATATATATATAATATATATATATATATATATATATATATATATATATACTATATATATATATATATATATATATATATATATATATATACATATATATTTCCACATACATGTACACTATATACATCTGAATATTCCATTACCTGTAAGACATTATATTTGCGTTTAGCCCACAATCTCTCTCTCTCTCTCTCTCTCTCTCTGTGAATCTTTGATGAACGTCGCTCGTTCCACCAATTATCAATTTATTTTCAATAACACGGAGGAATAGCCACCTCTTTAGCATTTTAAGTTATATTCTGTTTATCTAAAATATACAGCACTAAAATACATTATGTGCCACTATCTCAGCCCCCTCATCTGCTAAATTAAAACGTCTAAGATGAATGATTTAGTGTATATTAGGGGGAAAAATTGTAAAATGAAAGTAACGTTCGTATAACTACTCATTTTGTATTTGATTGTAATTGTTTTAGCCTCCTAAGTCTCGCTGTAGTTCATTTGATTGGTTGACTTTGACGAATTTGCAACTACCCTTTCATTGTTGCAGGAGACAGCTTGTGTTTTTACAGTTATGTTTAGAGAAGCCTTACGCTTTACCCTACCTCCTTACATATTCTGTTTATTTCATCTTACTGTACACCCTCTCCTAACAACTGATTCATTGCGCAGCTGTGCGAGATTTTCCTCTGTTACACCTTTCAAAACTTTTTTTCTGTCAATTTCTCCGTTTCAGCGCTGAATGACTTCATTTCCCCCAGTGCTTGGTCTTTGGCCTAAATTCTGGTACATATTCAATCAACCAACTAAGTTGACAAGCAGTGTAAGCAATCCGTCTGTCATGGCTTTTTCTTACTGTGGTATATTATGTATAACTTGAATGTTTTCTTTTTCAGAAATCATTTAGTTTGGTCGGACTTTCTTATGACAGGATTTCATTAAAATATTTTGAAGTAAGTGTTCGTAATTGTGACCGTTGCACTCTCTCTCTCTCTCTCTCTCTCTCTCTCTCATCTCTCTCTAATATATATATATATTTATATATATATGATATATATATATATATATATATATATATATATATATATATAAATGGAATTTCTTTCGTGGTCCTAAAACGCACAGGATTCATGATTTTTTTTATTACCGCGAAAAAAGACAAGAATTCCGTTCCATAATGACTCGGTTTATCTCTATAACTGTCAATGTGTGTGCGTGTGTGTGTGTGAGAGAGAGAGAGAGAGATCTGACGAGAGCCCCCTTCTGAGAGAGAGACGTCGAGATGGAGAAGAGAGAGAGAGAGTTCTCTTAGACCGATACTATCAAAGGGGACATGAAAGCGTCTCTCGCCTAAAAGATCTCGAAGCCGTCTTGGGTATTTACCGGCACTCGAACATTCTGGTGTCTATTTGAGAAGCATCTAAGGTAATCTCTTCCGTCCACACCCTCTGGCGGCTTAAGTCGTAACTTTCTCGTTTGATTTCTCGACGTTAAGTCCCATTTTTTACCCTTTCAAAAGAAGGAGGTGATGTGACGGTAATCTAATGGATCTTAGGAAGCCCAGGTGTCTTAGAGACTATTCAAAGAAGAGGGAAAGAAGAGGAGCGGGAAGCTCTTTATAAATAGGTCTTAAGAAGGCCAGACGTCGCACAGGTGATTCAGAGAGGAGGGAAAAAATGAAGAGCGGGAAACCCACTGTGAATGAATGATAGAAAGTGGGAATGTGGCATATTCCTATCACCCTTATTCTATATACCTTGGGTATGACTACCATGCGCCTGTCGAAGAGACTCTCGTGCCACGCCCAAGAGGGGGCTATCAAGAATCACGCCCGCACCAAACATCAGGAGGCCATCTCCCGGGACGTCATAAAACATAACACGAAAATCATCGGGAAGGCCCCTGATTCCCGTCGGTTGCGCCTGCTGGAGGCGCTCCTCATCCAGCAAATAAAACCTACACTGAATACAACGCAGGAAGAATTTCTCCTCCCTACGAGTATGAGAAGACCTGCCACCAACAATGACACCACTGATCACGACAACTCCACGGAAGACAACGCCCCCGAACGAGGTACTCCTGCAGCCGATGGAAATCAAATTAGCCGTGACGTCCCACAGCGTAGCGCAACGCCCATCAACATTACAGCGCCGCTCAGGAGGTCCAGATGGCTGCAGGATCTGCTGCAACGCAACCATCGGCTCGAAGAAGTGGCTTGAGACCTGGCTCAGGCAACCAATGAAAACGAAGACTCACCGCCACCAGCCAATAGGAGACATGCATGGGGCAGACCCCCTGCTGTCAACCACAGATATAAGGAGGAGCAAGAGCCCGTGCTGACGCAAGGTCAGCTTAATCAAAAACAACAACAACACACCAAGATCAGTCCACCCTCAGCTTCCCAGCCCGAGGATGTCTGGCAGCTCCAGACGAAAGCTCGCTTTAAGAAAAAGAGAGAGAGAGAGAAAATCATTAATGACTTTGATGACTATGGTATCATAGTTTATCTGTGAAATTCAGATATATACACCTATTTTGACCCTGTAATTGACCGTGACCTCTATAGGCGCTCTACTAGCCTCTTTAAGTAGCACGGAAAAAGCCGCTATTCGCAAAATAGAGACGAATCTCTTGAGTGTAACGCTGCTGAAGTAGCCATTACTTTTAATAATAATAATAATAATAATAATAATAATAATAATAATAATAATAATAAGCGGTACGAGCACCAACCTGGAGTGATAGAAAACGATCAGGCAAAGATCCTCTGGGACTATGGTATCAGAACAGATAGGGTGATTCGTGTAAATACACCAGACGTGACGTTGACTGACAAAATCAAGAAGAAAGTATCACTCACTGACGTCGCAATACCATGGGACACCAGAGTTGAAGAGAAAGGAGGGAAAAGTGGATAAGTATCAAGACCTGAAAATAGAAATAAGAAGGATATGGGATATGCCAGTGGCAATTGTACCCATAATCATAGGGACACTAGGCACGATCCCAAGATCCCTGAAAAGGAATCTAGAGAAACTAGAGGCTGAAGTAACTCCAGGACTCATGCAGAAGAGTGTGATCCTAGAAACGGCGCACATAGTAAGAAAAGTGATGGACTCCTAAGGACGCTGGATGCAGCCCGGAACCCCACTATAAATACCAACCAGTCGAATTGGAGGACTGTGATAGAAAATAAAAATAATAATAATAATAATTCATCAGGGTCAATTCCTTTTACTGTACCTTTGTTCATATTCTCTTTATTCCATCTTGTTATCTACGATTATTTCAGCCCTTTTTACCCTCAATTTCCGTTTCAGTACTGCATGGCCTCACAGGTGCTATAGTAGATTCACATCAACCGCGCATCTGATGTCTATGCCAATCCCTTACGACGCTCCCGATTGGCTGTTAATAAGCCAATCACAGGGCTGGAAGCTCTGTATCTCTCGAAAGAGTTCTCATCTCTCCTGAGGTATACATCTCTCAAAAGTATTCCTCAGGAGAGGCGGAACATACATCCTGCCTATGTGAACTCTCTTGAGAGACTAAGTTTCCTACGTTGTGATTAGCTTATCAAGTCTCTTAAGAGAGTTCACATAGGCAGGATGTATGTTTCACCTCTCCTGAGGGATACTTTTGAGAGACCTATACCTCAGGAGAGGTAGAAGATGCAGCCTACCTATGAGAACTCTTTCGAGAGAGATACAGAGCTTCCAGCCCTGTGATTGGCTTATCAACAGCCAATCAGGAGCGTCGTAAGGGATTGGCTTAGACATCAGATGCACGGTTGATGTGAATCTACTATGGCACCTGTGAGGCCATGCAGAACTGAAACGGAAATTGAGGGTAAAAAGGGCTGAAATAATCGTAGATAACAAGATGGAAGAGAGAATATGAACAAAGGTACAGTAAAAGGAATGAAAAGCGTTGAAAGTAGGGACATACGGAAGGGACTGTAATGCCAACAGTGCACCGAGTGAGGAGCACTGACATCGCTAACTCACTACAAGGGACAAACTAAATACTATAATTATGTCCTCTGTGAAGTTACAACATTGAAACTTACGATCGTGTGTGTGTTTATATATTTAAGTGTGTTAAGACATGTGTATCATGTTAAATTATATTTCTCTTATTAAATTTTTCAAGTTATCTGTTTCTGGTGTTGGGAGATGAAATTTTCAATACAGAGGAAAGTTAGTTACGTGAATTTTGGTATAATATACAATATAGCAACAATAAGAGCACGAGAAATCCATTATATACATTAATACCTTCCTGTGTTAATGTTGTTCCTCAAGGTTACATCTCTTCTGTAATAATAATAATGATAATAATAATAGTAGTAGTAGGGAAAAACTCTCTATCGCGACAGCATATATAATGTTCTAAAGGGTCCACAATAATACAACGTATTAAGAGTCCTTCCCTGGGTTCATCTTCAGTCTACATAAAGATGAACCCAGGGAAGGGTTCGAAAAGCTTTTTGTAAAAGTCTTAAAAATTATACACGGACTCTTAATACTTTGTATTATTGTGGACCCTTTAGAACAAATTAAAATAAATAAATAAAAATAATAATAATAATAATAACAATAATAATTAATAAATAATAAGGGCACGGTTGGTTGGTTGGTTGGTTGGTTTTATAAAGTTTAGGTGTAACACCAAGCACTGGGGCAGCAAAGGCCATTCAGCGCTTACTGCACAACTTTATGAAATTATAAGAAGTGTTTATATTCAAATAAAGCAGGTTTTAATTTCTATGAGATAATTTACTTATATTTTGAAAGTGGGGCATTTTCTCCCAATAGTTCTTCAAGTGGCATGTTATATATGTTGTTGGATCTTCGTTTTCTTTCGAATTTATTGCATTCAATTAGCAGATGACGGACTGTGACCAGAGTACGACAATGGTCACAGTTTAAGGGGCCTGTCTTTCCTCGCCTTGCAACATCAAAGTATTAGTGTGTTAAGTATGTGTGTCCTATTCTTAATCTTGTTAATATGACATCTCCCCTTCTTTGACATTGTTGTCTATTCCAAGGTTTTACAGATGATTTAATATGCTTTAATTTATTATTTAATTCTAGCCATTTCTTCTTTTTCCATTTTGATTGACAGTATTCATTTATTGTAGTTTTAATGTCATTGTTAAGGAATCCGCATTTTTTGATAGACTCCTTTTTACTGCCTTTTTGGCTTCTTTATCCACCTCTTCATTACCCTTTATGCCCACATGGGAAGGGACCCAACATAGTTTTATATTTACAGATTTCCGTTTTACTATTATATCTATCCACTCCCTTATTTCTTCAATTACGGGATGAGACTGTGTATTGTCTTAGCGCTTCTAAAGCACTGTAAGAATCCGAGTATATTACAAAGGTATCGTTTGCCTTCCCCACCATAAAGGTGTGTTTTATAGCCTCTAATATAGCATTTATCTCAGCAGTGAATATCGAGCATATTTTGGGAATTTTTTCCCTATTTTTATATTTTTTGTTACTACAGCATAGCCTACACCCTCCTTCGACTTGGAACCATCTATAAATAACTAATATCCGTTTATGTTTTTCCTGGTGTGACAGAAATTCACTCTGTAATTGTGCATCGGTTACCTTCTTATTAAATGTTTTTTCACAGATTTCTATTTTTAGCATGTCTCCACGGAGGTATTTAGGAGTGGTTTATTTTGATATTGCTACTTGTTCCTAATTTAGATTGTTCTATATCAGGTTTTGATCTATTCTCCAATGGTTTAGAGGCTCTTGGTTTATTGTCATAATTATGTTATGTTCTTCATATATTTGGTGTTTGGATTATCATTAAGGTTATTTATTTTAGCTATATATTTTAATCCAATTTCCTTCTCTTCGTACTTTCAGGGATCTATTCCTGCTTCTACATACAGACTTCCACGGGGGAAGTTCTGTAGGCTCCAGTGCATAGTCTAATACCCATGTTATGTATGACATCCAGTTTTGTTAATAGGGTTTTAGAAGCACTACCATATACTTGACATGCATAATCAAGTTTACTTAGACAAATAGCCTTATATACTTTTATCAGAGAGGTTCTATCAGCACCCCGCCCCAGTCTTTATGCGCAATTACTTTTATTATATTTAAGGATTTTCTTACTTTTATCGCCAGTTGTTCTATATGTTCTTTATATGTAAGTTTTTTATCAAGTATATTACACCAAGGAATTTTATCTCATCATCATATTCAATTATATCATTATTTATGAATAAAGTAGGAATTAATTCCTGTTTTCTTGATTTTGTAAATCTGACCGCTTTAGTTTTTTGCGGTGAAAATTTAAAACCCTTGTTATCGGCCCATTTTTTTATCCTATTTATGGCTGCTTGCAATCTGTTGGTTATGTCCAGCGCTTTTTCACCGCTACTATATATGACGAAGTCATCTACAAAAAGGGATCCTTGGACTCCTGGTGGGATCATTTCCATTATCTTATTTATTGCTATTGCAAACAACGCCATGCTTAGTACACTACCTTGAGGGATTCCTTCCTCCTGGATAAATGATTCAGAGATTTCTGCCCCCACTTTGACTTTTATATATCTTTCAGATAGGAATTCCCTAATATATTCATATAAATTGCCTCCTATTCCCCATTCTATCAATTTTTTTAAAATCCCTCCCCTCCAGGTGGTATCATATGCCTTCTCTAAATCAAAAAATACTCCTATTGTTTGTTTTTTACCAACCATTGCATTTTGTATCTCTCTTGTAATCATTAAGAGGGGATCTATGGTACTTTTATTTTTCCTGAATCCAAACTGTCTGTTTGACAATAGCTGTTTATTTTCTAATACCCATATTAATCTGTTATTCACCATTTTTTCAAATATCTTACTTAGACAACTAGTAAGGGCTATTGGCCTATACGGCTTGGCTTGGTGACTCTGGGTCTTTTCCTGGTTTTAATCCTGGTATGATTAAAGATTCTTTCCAGGTTTTAGGTATGCTGTGAGAGTGCATAAGTCATTTAAAATTTCTAATAAGCAAGGTTTTTGCTTTCATCTGGTAGATTTTTTATCATTTCATATCCTAATATTGTCTTCCCCTGGAGCTGTTGGACTTGCAAGTTTCAAGGACATTTTCCAGTTCTTCCATGGTGAAAGGAAGATTATAGATTTCCTGATTATTAGATTTTATTGGTATTGGGACAATTTTAATTTTTAATTGGAATTTTTTGTATAGTTTCGAGATACTAGATGTTTTGGCGAAGCATTTACCCAATTCATTTGCTACTAGTTTGGGGTTTTGAAATATAGTTGTTTTCTACTTTTATGTAGGTAATGGTTTTCTGGCCGATATCTACCCTGCAGTTTATTTATTTTCTTCCAGATTTCTTTGTCTTGAGTTTTAGAATTTATATTAGTTATATATTTTTTCCATGAATTTCTTTGGCTATCTTGAATATTCTTTTCTGCTTTGCTTTAGCTCTCAAATATGCAATTCTATTGGCATCACATTTATGTCTCAGATATCTTCTAAAGCATGTTCTCGTATCTTCCTTGCTGCTTTACATTCTTCATTCCACCAGGGTACCAGTGGTCTAGTCGGATTGCCTGAGGTAACTGGAATAGTTTCATTTGCTTTATCATCTATTGTTTTTACTAGATGTTCATAAGCATCTATGTGGTTTGTAAAGTCAGATTTTTTTGTTAATCACCGTTTTCTCTATTATATAAATTCCAATTTGCTTCCTCCATTTTCCTCTTCGGTATGTATGTTATATTATTATTATTTTTTAGCTCAATTTGTATTGGCCAGTGGTCACTCCCAAATAAATTATTATTTACTTTCCAACTGAAATCTGTGGCAATTTCTGGGGAACAATAAAGTGATGTCTATTGCAGATGAGGTATTATGATAAACATCAAATCTTGTTGGAGAACCATCATTTAAAATAATCAAATTTTTGTTATCTATAAAATAAAAATCTAGGACAGTGTTTCCTCTCCTGTCAGATGATGTACTTCCCCACATGGGATGTTTGGCGTTGAAGTCACCTACTAATAGGTAAGGTTTGGTAATTGTTCTATTAGATTTTCTAAATAATCTTCACTTGTACTGGTCTATTATTTCCAAGATGATCTATTAAGCGACTTTCTAAAGATGGTTCCATGTATATTGAGCATATTGTTATTTTTTTTTCCAGGAATACTTGAACTGCACATGCCTGTATTACTGAGTTAATCCTAACAGGTTGGCATTTGATTGAAGAATGCGTTATGATTGCAGTTCCTCCTTGGCTGTTGTCATTTAAAATTGGTGTTGATTTCCACACATTATAATTTATGCCAGCATTGAGAACATTGTTACCTATTTTAGTTTCCTGTAAGCAAATGATATTTGCATTACATTCTCTAATTAATAATTAATGATTTTAAGTTTTTCATTATTTGATACGTATCCTCTAATATTCCATTGTAAAATAGACATTTTTAAAAAAGGTTTTTGGGTTTTTGTTTTAATAGCTATTTATTTGTTTTCCCGAACTTTGAATTTTATTGAAGTTGTATAATTTTGCTGTACTTTGTTCTTCTTTTGGTGGGTGATGTATTTCTGCTATTGTTTTCTTTATTGGCTGAAGAGTCTCAGATGTTCTTTTTATTAGAGGTGCATTTAAATGGCTTTTGCTCTCTCTTGGGTTCTATTTCAATACTTTCTTCAATTTTATCTGATGTTTTAACTTTCTCTTTTATTTGGGTTTTTTCTCTTTTTTTCATTTTTAGTTTGCAAGCAATTTTCGTTGACTTTGTCTTCTCGGTATTCATTTTTTTTCCATATAGATTTTGGGTCTTACTGATTGTTTGATTTGTTTCTTGGATTTGGGTGGGGTTGTTTCAAGTAGTCTTTTTTTTGTCTTTTGACTTAGCTCTTGTATTTTGCTTGTCCTCCACATTCATCATGTCTTCTTGCATTTCTGGTGTTGGTAATATATTATATAAATTTGTGTTACTATATGTTCTGTAGCTTCCGAGCTTGAATTTTGGGCCTTAATATTATGAGTATTTTCAGTTTGATTTATACTGTGCAATATTGTAGGAATTTGGTTTTGCGCTTCTTTATTTACTACCTCTTTATATGTGTTTTTCCTTGCTGGGTCTTGTAAACCTCTTACTTTTAGTTCTATCTTCGCTTCTCTTATTGACATTCCACTCCTTTCTTGTAAGATTTTTAATTCAGCATTGTATAAGTAATATGCGCATTCCTTCGATCTTGAGTGGTGATTCGGACCACAATTTATGCAAATTGGGTTTTCAGAGTCCCATTTTGTTGTGTGGTTGTATGATCCACAACATGCACATCTTGGAGCTTCTCTACAATTTTTATTTGAATGGCCAAATTTATTACATGATTTGCACTGTAGTGGTTTAGGGATATATGGTCTTATCTCTCTCGTCTGCCCTAATACTTTAATTGTTAAAGGGAGTTAGTTTCCTTCAAATTTCAATTTAGCTATTTGTATATTGATTTTTTAATTTTTCCTACTTGGGATATCATAGATGTCACAATCTTCAATGTTTTTATATCTTTTCTTGAGCGAGTCCATCAACATATTTTTATCTATTAGTTCGTCGTCATTATTTGGCAGGATTATTGTACCACAAATACTATTAAGTTTATTATGCTTGGTGACTTTTATTTTTGTGTTATCTATGTTCGTAATTTGTAAGTAGTTTTCTGACTGGGCTTTAGTAGTGGTTTCCACTATCCATGTACTGTTTGCGTTTGACGAAATTTCATGTTTTCTGTTGGGTATCTAGTCAGTAAATAATTTTCCAATTTTAAATTTTAAATCTTGTTTTCACTTTCTATTGTCAAAAATCTTGTCCAACTGTCTTTTCCAAAAAGTGATTCAAATAAAGCTAGCGAAGGGCTAGGCTGGAATTTTCTTTTGATAAATCTTTTTGGCCTAGTAAAAGGCTCCATGGTGCTATATTTTTGGATTGAAGTGTCCAAAAGGTGTCCTTGTTCGTTTCCAGGGTCAGATGGTTATCTAGTGTCACGGGGTCACATTTTCCGGGGACTGAGTTCCATAGTCAATTTCCATTTTTCCTTTTTTTTTTTTTGAAATTAAAGAGAAACCAACTGCAGCCATGGTAAAAAACTGGGTCTCCTCTCAAAGATTCCCCTCACCAAAAGACACACAGCAGAGACCAATTCCCATATGTCCACTCCCTATCCCTACCCCCGAAGGGATGGCTCTAACATAACATGATTGGCTCAAGAATGTAAGCAAAACCCGCTTGATAGGACCGAGGGCATAGCTAGTATGCAATCATCCCCACTCATGTTATTTTAGAGGGCAATCCGGATAAATTGCCGAGAGTCCTACCGTGGAGACTATACCTCCCCGGATTCCGTAGGCAAGTCCCCACATGTAGTCCCGCCCCAATAAATATTGATGTAGAGTCACATTAATATCCTCAGGGTCCAAACATAATCGAGCGGCGGACCAAACCGCTATAGTCCCTGCCATTTGGATCAAGGTAAAGCCTAAGTTCAGAGACCCAGCTCCTACCTAACCTACACGAGGGTTTTAGTGAAGAGAAGGAGGACAGCTAGGGGGAGCAACTGAGCGAAAGAAAGTAAGAGATTGGAAGATGATCAAGTAAGAGAAAAATTGAGACATTTAGATTCAAACTAGGAGATAATTCTCCCAGTTCGAAAGCCCTCTTACCCGCTACGCATTTTCAACCATAGGTTGGAAATGCGTAACTCCGTCAAGGCAGTCTCAAATCAAGAGGGACCACCTGAAGGGGCACCAGAAGTAGCAATATCCGACTGTTGTGCCTTCAAGGCATCTGAATAAGTTTTCCTTCCCAACAGCTTCTTGGCCTGTCCCACACTGATGTGTTCAGCAATAGATTTAAGTAATGACTCCTGTTCTTTTTTGAATGCACTGTATTTCTTATCTCAGGCTCTATGTTCACCCTTACAGTTCACACAAATTACCGGTCCAGAACATTCCTCGTGCTCAGGCTTGCCACACAATTCACAAAGTTTATTCATGGTGCAAACATTAGAGGAGTGTCCAAAACCAAAACATTTAAAGCACTGAAGCACTCTCGGTCTATAAGGACGAACTTTGATAATTTCATTGTCAAGAACAATTTCAGATGGCAAAAAAGGACTTACAAATGTTAAAATAATCATAGACGAGCGGGGCACTTTGAAAACCTTCCAAACCACATCTCCAAAATTTCCTCTTCATCCATTTCATGTAAATCTTCATTAAAGATGACACCCTTCGCAAACTAAAATTATAGCGAGGTTTTACCTCTTTTATCATACCTTCGGGATCAAGCTTTAAATTTAGGAGCATTACTGATTGAACATTGGTCTTGGCATGAACTAAAAACTATTACGCCCAAAGCGAGTTACTTCTGGACTCCCAACATTGCCGATCTTCTGGCTTACCAACCTTTTCACCCTGAAGAGGTTGCCTCTCTCACCATGTGTTGTAATAATCAACCACTTAGCTGGGTCTGGTGATCTGGAGGTTTTACTTATTTTACCAGAATATTCAGTTTCAGTTGGTGGTCTATATATCTCAAGATACCTAGGGACCTCTTCTGCCTCTACAAGTCCAACACTCAATGATTCTGATCTAAACTCTCTGTAGGCTCTGTGAGCTTCCGATTCGTTGTTGAAAAATACCCAGAATTAAAAAAAACCATAATTTTTGCCAAGTCTATCCGTAATTAATTTTACTTCTTTACCAAATTTACAAAATTCATCAAATACGTTTCATAATTCCCAGTTAAAGGGACTGGTTCAATACAAAATAAAAAAACAAAAGTTTGTAACTAGGAGGTCCTTTGAAAAAGGCTCCAAAGTGACAATGGAGGAATTTCCAGAATTTTCCTTGTCCTTATCCTTGCCCAAGTCGTCAACAGAAGGTTTCAATGTCTCCATAAGACATAGAATTGATGATTCGTCCAGGTGGCCCCCCACCCACCATGGAGCCACATTAGAGGACAGTGTTATCCCATACAGGGCTGCCTAGGGTTACCACCCAGATATACACCCCACCCTCATGCTTAAGGCGTCATGATGTCTGTCGAGATCAGACCAGCACTAAGAGCATGGTTTGACATCTAACCTTTCCCCTCGCTCGACCACGTTTAGTAGGGCTCGAGTTCTACGGGTGAGGTGGCATGCCAACCATCCTCACCCTCCATCAAATCAACAATGAACAAGTCCAAATCATGTCCAAAACCAACCAATCCAAAAGTCATCAATATAAAATCCGTACCTTATAGGGGAGGAAAGCAGAAGGATGAAAAAGTTTTGTTTTAAGTTAAAAAGAAAAAAGGGATGACTTATTTAGTTGGAACAACAGCTGGGCACCAAGGCCCAGCGAGAAAGTAGTTCCCACCAGGCATCAGGGCCCAGCTGCTGAACCCTAAGCCCCCCATCCTCGGCAAGGCTTCAGCATCTGGGGGGCTGGGTGGTTTAGCACAGGCCTTCGGGACCTTAGATAGAAGGCCATCATTAAAATCAATATTGAAACCATAGAATATCTGCCTATTGAAGGCTGACTTACAGGTATTGATGGTACTAGGTGCTAAACCTTGGTCATGCAGAAATTTAAAGGAGATGCAGAAGTCCAGCGTGATGGCAGATGGATTCTGCTCACAGACAAGAATGAAAGCTTCTTCAGGATGAATTATATTGATTCTTAGTGCCCTCCACCTTGTAGGATTCCAGGAAGTCTATGTTAGCTTTCTGGACGCCGAAGCGTCTGTGGACTGCGAATTCGAGAAAATCATCAAATGGAGATTGCTCGTTAACCAGGATGAAGCGGAGACTTCTTCTGGACTTCCTGACTGAAAACTGGAGCTGGGAGTGGAATCAGACGTAGGCCGAGTTCCAATGTCAGAGGAAACCAGTTGCTCTTCGGCCACTTTGGGGCTATGATGGCAGCTACGCCCTGGAAGAACCGGAGCTTGTGAAGTACCTTGAGAAGAAGGTTGACTGGAGGAAACAGGTAAATATCCTGTCACCATTGATTCCAGTCGAGATGTCAATCGCGTCCATCCCCACAGCCCGAGGGTCTAGGACCAGGGAGACATATTGGGGAAGCTTGTGGTTGTTTGTCGTCGCAAACAGATCCACCTGAAGATCTGGGACTTTGTCCAGCACGAAAAGATTCAAGGGGTGCTGCTCTCGACAGAGTGTCTGCTATCACGTTCTTGACCCCTGCTAGATGAGTCGCAGAGAGATGCCACTTCCTGCGTCTGGCCTGCGAGAAGATGGCTATCATGAAATGATTGATTGGGCGTGACCTGGTGCCCTGTCAGTTGATGCAGTTCACTACGACATTGCTGTCCAGCACCAAGCAGATGTGCGAGCTTCTCTTGGGTTTCAGCCATTTGAGGGATAGAAAAACGCCCATCGCTTCAAGATGTTGATATGGAAGCTCTGAAACTTTGTCGACCAATTTCCCTGCACTTGTTGGCAGGGTGAGTGGCCCCCCCAACCCGTCAAGGATGTGTGTGTGTGAATGACCACTGACGGGGGAGGATGAATGAGAGGGATAGACTTTGAGAGGCTTCAGGATGAGGTCCAGGATCTCAATTGTTTGCGCAACAAGTCGGGTGTGACTGCGCGCCTATCTCTTAAGCGTTTGGTGGCTTTGCGATGCCAGACTCGATTGATGTCCTTGAGTCTGGCTTTGAGCAAGGGGTCTGTGATGGAGGCGAACTGGAGGGAGCCTGGCACTCCCTCTTGTATTCATCTGGTAGTCACCTTCTGTTTCAAGAATTGACGGAGTGTCTTTGTTATTTCCCGACGCTTGGACGGGGGAAGAGACAGACGATGGTCTACCAAGTTCCAGTCTAGGCCAAGCCACTGGAAGGATTGGGACGGAGTCAAACAAGATTTCTTGAAGTTTATTTGAAATCCCAGAGACTGGAGAAAGGCCATGGTGTCCTTAGCTGTCTGGAGACAAACCTTCTTGGCTGGGACACCCAGACTATCCAGTCGTCCAGATAGGCTGCCACCTGAATTCCCAGACTCCGTAGGACCTGAATGATGGTATCCGCTAGTTTGGTAAAGATCCGTGGAGCTATATTAAGCCCGAAAGGAATAGCTCTGAATACGTAAGCCTTTGCCTTGAGTCTGAAACCAAAGTGGGGGTGAAGCGACGAGGCATCGGCAGATGCCAGTAAGTGTCGGTAAGATCTATGGAGATAGTGTATGCCCCAAGGGGTAGTAGGGTTCGTATTTCCGAAATACTTAGCATCTGAAACCTGTCGCACTGAATGAAGTAGTTGAGCTTCGACAGATCCAGAATGACCCTCTTCTTGTCCGAGCCTTTCTTGGGAACACAGAAAAGAGAGCCTTGAAATCGCAGGGACTTGGCCAGGTGGATGACTCATTTAGCCAAAGGTCCTGAACATACTCTTCCAGAAAAGGTGTTGAGTTCCTGCAAGAACCCACATAGGGGGATGGAGACTTTCCACTTCCATCCAAGGAACCTTCGGGTACACTACCACGAAATGCCCAGGTCGATGATAATGTCCACTGATGTTTGAAGTAGACTAGGCGACCCCCTACCGGAAGGGTCTCATTGTTTGCCTTGTCCAGCTCCTCTGCCTCCACGTTTACCTTGGTGGTGTCCTCGATGTTTGTTGCCGGAACCTCGGCCTTTACCACCACAGTGATCAACTCTCTGGGGAAAGTTCTGTCCAGAGTGGTAGGCCTGAAAGGTGGCCTTACCCTGTTCATAGTAAGGGTTGTAGGCAGGAGAGGGGGGCGGGTAAGGAGGAGGAGTCTCTGTACACAGGAGCTGGGGGAGGAGGTCCAGCTTAATGGTGTGATGTCTGCTTGGGTCTCTTTGGTAGACTTGGGCTGAGGCCCTTTGCCAGGGGTAAACTTCCCCTTGTAACTGGAAGCATCCCACTTCTCAAGAAGACTTCTATTCTCCCGGGCAGCGATATCGAGGATCTCTTTAACCAGATCATCGGGGAATAGCTTATCACCCCACACAGAAGAGTCGATCAGGCGTTAAGGCTCATGCCGAACCTTGGCGCTGGCTAGGACATGTTTCCGGCATGCCCTGCGTGCCTGACAGAAGGCATATAAGTCCCGTTGCATGGCGATCGCATGGGATTTAGTCAGGGCTGTGTAGAGGTCCTTGCCCGAGTTATTGTTGATCAATACCTCCAACATAGTCTGGTGAGACAGGGAGGCTGACAGGCGGACTTTGCTCTCATACTCTGTTTTGAGGAGGGCTTCGGAAAGTAGGGGTAATTGTTCCTGAAAGTGCTGACTAGCGCAATTGTTAGCCAGCTTCCCCATGCGGAAAGTGAGGTGAACCCCTTTCCATATCTCAGAGTCATTCGGTAGTACCAACAAGGTTGGCTTGCACTCCTCGAGGTTAGAGATGGCTTTTTCTCAGTAACGGCCTTGAAAACAGACCGAGCCATCTTTGTGGCAATAGGAACTACCATCTCGTCTGGCGTCAAGAAAGATATGAGATTCTTTCCGAAGGCTGACACCTGAGCACTGGTACAAGCGGCCTTCTTCACCTCTGCCAGGAGAAGCTTATGAGCCGCAGAGTGCTTAAAGATCACCGTTTCCTTGGGGATGGTGTCGCTCGGATGGAGGGCATTCAGCCAAGCCTAATAGCAATAGGAATAGGCCGCTTGATTAGGATATAATTCCAGGTCTTCTAATGGGCCTGGCCCTAGGCCTTACCCACAGTGGACAATGCCATCAGCCATAGGCATGGTGACAGCACAAACACCAAGGGTTCAGTGGGTTGAAGACTGGAAGTGGGGAGGCCGGTGGCAACTGACCCAAATGAGAAGCTGGTTGTGCAGGAGTCTGTATAGTCGACTTGAGAGTAGACAACTCCTAAGAAAACTCAGCTATTTTCCCGTGAACTTGAGACTGCAAGGACTGCAGGAAGGAGCTCAGCTTCAAATCCAGGTCAGCATCTAGGGCGGCAGTGGTCAAGGGTGCCTCTGAGGGAGCAGAGGGAAACTCAGTGGAGAATGAACCTGCCTCAGACACCAGGGATGGCTGGAGCTTTTGAGACGGTGCAAAGGTTGTCTCACCGCTCTCAGAAACAGCAGTAGATGAGGCAGCTGGAGAAAACAGACGAAGAGGTGTGGAGGTGGTCCCAGACAGAGTCTCAGAGGGGTCTCCCAAGAGATCTTCTTCTTCCTCCGAGCGAGGAGTATCCACCTGCTCCTCGGTCTCGGTATCCAGATCCATATCTTTGGTATTTATATCCAATTTAGCTAGATCAGGGGTAGTGGTGTCCAAGGGTAACAGCTGCACCACGGGGACGGTGGCATTATACACTGTCGAAGGTTGAACATCAGGAAAGAGGAGGGCTCTTAGTTCCTCAGGAAGGTAGGTAGGGTGACCCTTCTTCCTATTTTTACTAAAACCACGTACCAAGGTTTTAAATGGCAGTTTAGGCCCACTTCCGGTACTTTTCGGGGATTGGTAGGTCCATAAGTCAGGCAAAGTGAAGGAAGGTCCTTGCAGACACGACACTTTTCCGGGTCCCAGATGACAGCGGAGCCACGGGTGGAGGAGCAGCCCGCATGCTTCCGACAACACTTATGCCCACAGGGGTTGAATATCATCGACTTGCAGGTGAGATGGGAGCAGGCCACTTCCTGTAAGGAAGAAAACTTAAATGAATATATTAGACAAAAAAATTGGGTCCGAAGGCCCCAATCCTTAGCCTTAATTAGTATACAGTATTTCAGAGAAATAATATATTTCACAGAAATAAAGACAAGCTAGCCTAGCAGAAGCTCATGACTAATTTATATAATATAGGCTAAGGAAGGAAAGAAGGGCAATATCTGGGAATAACCAACCTTTATTCAAATCCCTCATAATTCAGTAAGAAGACACTGAAGCCGGGGGGGCAAGGTGCCAAGCGACCGAAGTCAAAGAAGCACTGAAGTAGGGAGGGGAAAACTGAACATCGGAACCCAAAATTCCATCCAGTCAGTAGAAGGGGGGGGGGGGGGGTGCCCGGGCCAACCGATTCACGGAAGCTAAGGGCTAGATGAAAGACTGACTGGAGGACACGGCCTAGAGGGGAACAACCTGAAAGGGGGGCCAGCCTAAAGGGAATTCAGAAGAACCGACCTTCAGGAAGGTACATTATTCTCAAATACAAAGAGGGTGTCAAAAGTCCCAAGACAGCCGCTAGAAGTGCAGATGGAGAGCAGCAACTCAGCTAGGCCACAGCCGACAGGCGACTGAGCTGAATCGGCCGACAGCCACTAGGCTAGGCTCTATTCTAGTTGGAGGGGAATCCAGGCAGGTTGAGGAACCGACACTAGAAAATGGCTGCGGCCGACATGGCGAAAAGGCGGCCAAGCTGGGAGGCTGACAACGATCGTCCAACCTTTCAGCTGACTGCTTTCTGGGCTAGGCTAAATCCAAGGGTGGAGGGGATTCATAGAAGGATGAGGAACCGCAGCCAGAAGGCGGCTGCGACCGACAGGGCGACAAGGACGACTGCAATAGGCAAGTCCAAAAACAAGGGACAGGCTACCCCTGACGGGTGACAGCAAAGTTCATCCAGCAAAGGCTGGGGAACGGATCAAACGTCCACCCGAAATTCAGGGGAACTCCCGTGGGTGGAGTAGGCTTACTAACAAAGTCCAATGAAAGCCAAGCCCACAAGGATCGGATGAAGCTAGCTAAGATAAAGACCTAAATATAGGAAAATACTAAATATTCTACTGAAAAATAAATAAATATATAGATAAATAAATAAGTAAACAAAAATATAAAATTAAATATAAAAATAATCATGAGCTTTGTAAGGCGGCGAGACCGGAGTCCGCTGCGAGGCCGAAACCGGTCCTGAAAGAACTCTGGCTAAATAGCAATATAGGGGATGAGAGCTCATAGCTGACTTTAAACGTCTAAAAATATTCAACTTCTTAGGAGGAGGAGGAGAAAACAAATCCATGATCCAAAATCAGAGAATAAGTAGTTCAGTTACAGGTAATGATCTATAGCCGGCTGCTAAAAGGGAATGAAGCAGGTCCGTCACTAGCTATGTAAGAGTTACATAATAATATGGAATGTTATTCCATATATATAAAAAACTAAAACTAAAGAGGTCAACCAGATTGCTTGCAGGAATGTGATGAGACCAGAGACGATAAAGTATGTAGGCTAAGATGACATGCCGTCACCTGTGGCCATTCATTTGTTTTGAAACATTAGTCCAAGCTCCCTGCTTGAGACAACTACCATGACCTATAATTCAAACGCCCTACGTGATCTGTAGTGTCTCATTTGTATATGTTCATATGTTCGAGCTACTGTCTGCTCCTTTATGACTTGTAACGAGATGGTAGACAGAACAGAATTAGCCATCATCATTGGCAGAAGCAATCACGCAATCGTCATTAGTGGACATGTACAAATTTCCTCTGAACTTCATCATGTTATCTCAGAGAATATACTAAGTATTTTTTATACTTCGTGTTTTCTACTAGAACCTCACATCATTGCCGAATCATTGTGAGTTTAACACATCGTCGTCATAACAAAAAAGAAGATAATACCAACTTCGTAAGTGATCTACAAACCCCACCCCGACACTCCATGAGTATGGATGTGCATAACCAACCGACTTAGCGGAAGATTATCGCAAGTCTAACATTACCTCACAGGGCGCCTTATTACACAGGCAACAGCCCTAATATTGGTGGCAGATTACTAGAACTCTACGTCGCTTCCGAAGAAAAACCAGAATAACGATTTATCATATCAGAAGTCAACGACGACGAAAAGCAACAGATTCCTTCAAGCAACCTTAGTATCATCGTTTAGTGAGCGATTCAGAAAACAGAACTCTACAACGTCTTCCGAAGAGAAAAAACCAGAATAATGAATAAGGTACATCAGAAGTCAACGACGACGAAAGCAAGAGATTCTTCAAGCAACTTAGTATCATCGTTAGTGAGCGACTTCAGAAAACAACAAGAACTCTCAAATCTTCCCCGAAAAACCGAACTCAATCCGATTAACAAGACTCTTCAACGTTCTTCCGAAGAATAACGAATAACGTATCATATCAGAAATCAACGACGACGAAAGCAAGAGATTCTTCAAGCAACTTCTTATCATCGTTTAGTGAGCAATTTCAGTAGTGAATAACTTTCAAGAACAAACCCGACGTGTCTTTTCCTACGGCAACGCAATTTTTCGTTTCGTCTCATTAGAATCATCCAAGAAAACAGTTTTATTGAGCGTCTCTAGCACTTCAAGAAATAAACCGGACGCGTCTGCAGCATCGGATCTTCAAGGGCTCGAATCATCCAAACAACGTGCACGGGGGAAACTCAAACCAAACCATGTCATCCGCTAAACAGAAGGAGGGCCAAGGCCGTGTGTCGTTATCGGAACACCGTGACTTCCCACAAAATCAAGCTAAGTACAACCTTTTTATTCATTTGGAGTAACTTTGAGTGTTTCCTTTGCAGGTCGAATTTCGTTATTCCTGTGGCTGAAGTTATGAGACATTCTTAATCTTACTTTTTTACAGAAATTATCTACATCATTGGGATTTCGCTACTGCGAGTTTTTATCTTTGAGTTTCTGTTTCCAGAAGTTCTACTGAAATATCATAATCATATGCTGTGTTTATTTTATCATTTTGGGTGATTATTAATTCTTTACGTAACAAATCATATTAAACAGTGAATATGCATTTACGCAGTGGACGTCTGTATTTATACAGATGCATGGATAGGGTCGTTAGGCACAGTAGTGATAAGAAAACACACAAAACAAGTGGAACACCCGTACAAATCTGGATAAATTAGAGGTAACACTATTTCGGGTCAGGACAATAAAATGCTCCTGTGCAAGGTCCCGATCGCAGTTTTAGCCTCGAGTTTTTTGAGTTATACGCATAAAATATCGAATCTCAATGACTCAACTTAACTTTAAAAATACAGCTGGATTGCAAGGAATAACATGTCTATAAAAAACTTTCATTAGGCTAAATGCGCTTAGCAGGATCCCTCACTATTTCAAATTTTAGCAAAGAATGAAGTAAACAACAGCAAGTACAAACAGTTAATATTGAATGCAGTAGAGATAACTTGTCTTAATAGTAATCGCTCAATTCCTAATAGTTCGTCATTCATACGTCCGTTGCTTTATACGTAACCAACAACAGAATGCTAAAAACACACGATACGTTGCCGATGGTAATAAAGAGAAGAATCAAACAAATCGTGCTTAAGCAGACTTGGTTACTGTGTCATCTAGTCAGACGGTCAGGGTCAGTCAAATCTGCCGAAGTGTTCAAAGCATAGCACATTCCACATAAGCAACTTCAGCAGAGAGGGAGAGCGATGTTGGAAAAATTGAAAAGGAATTTCCCTATGCATCACACGAACGTATCAAGTAATCAGAGCAGGTACTCGTAATTTTAATACATTAGGTTATTATATAAATAGTGGTGGATTAAGCCCGACTGTATGCGCCGAAAAAATTAGAATATCTTGTTTTATTCCTTTAGTACACGTAATATCCTGTATTTACGGACTCACCGTCTGTTGTTCGAACTTCCCTATTGAGAAGTCCAGATAAGCGAGCGCTTACAGATACCTCTATAGTTATAAAAAACATTGATCTGTATCTAGTGTAATTGTAAGATATCCATCTAGGGGTATACAAAACATTATCTTACCTCCTGCAAAATAAGGCGTGTTTATCAAAGGAAAATTCTATAAACCTTCAAACATATTAAAATCCGTATTGAACAAAAAAGAGAGACAGTTAATCAAATAATAACTTATATAGAGGAACTATACATTTGTCTCATAAATCGTAACATTGTTCAAATGACCCAACAGAATTCTCCCACAACCGCAGTCGCAGTTTGCACGCAAAATCTCGAGAAGCATGCACCCTCGAATGTCTTAGTGCGTGTAAAAAGACTTTGCTGGGATCTGAAATTTTAATCCTTCCCAACACTCTGAAATATAACGATTTCCGCGAACAAAGCCCTAGACACGGTTGACTCGCAGCAACAAGTTAATCTAGTAATCCACAAAACCTATACATATAAATATCGCATTTTTTTTATTGTTGCTAATTTTTAATCACGCCCAATCAGTCGTAGATGAATCTCTCTTATACTCCATCTAAAGTAATATCCGTAAAGTCATTCAAGCAGAGGTGATTCAGCAGAAATTTTATTTTTTTTATCTTTTATCTGACTACCAGGAAGTTTCTCCACTAGCGGGTGATCTCTGGGAGAAAAACGGATGTCATTGAAAACAAAATACGGTCTAAGGACAAACATAAAGCTATATACGTACCTTCGTATAGACTCCCAATGAAATTTCAAAATAGAGATAAATGACGAAGTTGAAAAATGTTAGTAATAGGAGTCATTAGGAAATCAAATAAGCCCATATAATTTTTCCCTCAAACGTCATGCCATAAAAGATCGGACTTGGCTTATCTGCGTAGATTTCTGTCGCTTAAACAAGGACACGACTCCCGATAGTTTCCAGTGCCATGTACCGACGACATCTTATCTCTGTTAGGTTAGAATAAATTTTTCACCAGCTTGGACTTACTTAAAGGCTTTTACCAGATACCATTACCTAAGTGATTGTACCTCATACACCGTTTTCAGCACACTCAGGGGACATTATCAATTTTTACATATATGCCTCCGGATTACGTTGCGTCCCAATTACAATATAGTGTTTGGAGACTTTTAGGGGATACCCAACATGCCTATATGGTTGGTCTTGTAATCTTTTCTAATACCTTAGAAGTACATTCACATAAACTAGAGCTAGTGCTACAGAGACTAAGACAAATAATCTCAGAGTAAAATATCCAATGTAAGTTTTTAAAAACTGAACATGTTTATCTAGGTTTTATGTGTCTAGTCAAGGTCTTAAAGTAGTCCATGGTAAGGTGTCGGCTATTCATAACTTCCGGTACATATTAACGTAAAAAGGGGATACAGCACTTTTGCGGTGTAGTGGGTATTACAATCGTATGTAAATATGTAACTCTTCAATCATGACAGCTCCTCTAACAGATCTTACGAAGAAGGGCGTAGATTTATTATGGTCTGAAAAGCATCAACAGGTGTTCGATATCTTAAAAGCGGAATAATGCAGCTCGCCTAACTTAAAAATCCCTGATTTAAATAAGGATTTTTTTTTTTATTGCAACAGACGCCTCAGACCAAGGGGTAAGAGGGGTACTACTTCAGCAATATGATAAAACAGTTCTTTCCAATAGCTTTTTATTCACGTAAACTAAAGCCCTCTGAAAGTAAATATGCAGTAATATGCAAGGAAGGGCTAGGTATCATTAACTCACTAGTACATTTCAAGTTCATAATCTACGGCTATACTGTTAAAAATCCTTACGGACCATAAGTCACTTACCGAGTTTTTCAAAGGCTTTAATCACAGTCCCAAAGAAACTCGGCGACATATGATCATTCAGGTCTTTGGAGCCAAGTTAAGATATCTACCTGGGAAAGCAAATATCATAGCTGACGCATTATCTCGCAATCCCGCACCATACTGCAAAGAACCATTAATTGGACTAAAAGATATAGAAACATCCATTTCTATTGTTAAAACCGTATCTAAACAAGAAAATTCATTAACCCAAGAGATCGCGAGCATTGAATATCTGGGTTGGAGTGCAGAACTATTACAAACTGAACAAAGCAAGAGTCAACAGCAATAAGCAAAACAATAAACACTTCGAACGGTAACAGGGTCAACAGCAATAAGCAAAACAATAAACACTTCGAACGGAAACAGGGTCAGCAGCAATAAGCAAAACAATAAACACTTCGAACGGAAACAGGGTCAGCAGCTAAGCAAAACAATAAACACTTCGAACGGAAACCCTAAAGCAAAAGTATATTTAAAGTATGTGTATCAGAATTATGTAATCAAATGTAATATTATATGTAGGTCCGTGATGAGGAAAACCCGAAGAACACAGCAGGTGACTAACGACCAGGTAGTAGTAATAATCTCTTTCATACCAATCGTCCTAAACTGGTTGCATTCCGTCATCCAGGGATCTCTATTATGTCACAGAAAGCCAAATCACTGTTTTACTGGCCTACAATGCTTACAGATATAAAAAGCACATAACTAATTGTAACACGTGTCATGAAAACAAGGGACACACTAAGACACCTGTCAGTTTAAGGGCATATCACGTGCCAAATCAATCAATGAAAGAATACACGTAGAATTATTAACAAAATTACGAGTCTGACAGAGGAAATAAACACTTCTTAGTGTTAATAGTTCCCTTGACACGTTATATAGAATTAATAGCACTAAAAAACAAACACCGCAATTGAGTGCGCTAGGAATATTTATGAGTGCTAAATCAGTAAACATGGAATTCAACACATAATAATAATCTGACCTCGGGTGGTGTAAATCAATAATAATCTCCTTAACTCGTTGTGTGAATTCCTTTCCATTGAGAAAACCAATACTATATTTCATCACCCAGAGTCAATAGGTTTGGTAGAACGGATAAATAAAAAAGTGTCATGTCTTACGAGTTAAAACTCGTGATATTGGATCCGAACTGGATTATAGCGGTTCTCGCGGTTTTAAATACCTTTATCATTCATATCTTGTATCTATAGAATTGATACCGCAAGTAGCCTTATACGGTACGCCGCTAGAACACTTTTCCACATATTCAAGCCAACCATTAAATTTATTTTCAAATGTATATAAAAAAAACAAAAAAAATATAAATAAATATAAATAAAAAATAAAAAATAAATATGGATACAAGTGGAGTCAATATAATACACTCCGTAAGAAGTCGGAAGGGTTACAAATTATAACAAAAAAGGAATCACGATAAAATCAATAAGCAAAACGTAACCATAGGTTAATTAAAATTCCAAATATATATGCGTAAAGATTTGAACTCTAACTTAACGCTTTAAATTAGACAAATAAGCTAAAAGTTCAAAACACATATCAAAACCTACTGACATATTGTCTGTCCCCCAGTGATTTTATATTCGTAGTCAATGAAAAAAAAAAAAAATAATAAATGAATAAAAGATTTTAAATTCAGGAAGTCTAGAAGTGAAAATGTATATCTATGGAATAATCCTATATGGATCTTACAGGGCAAATAATATATATATAGAATTTGTATGGAAACCTTTTTTCATTAGTTTGAATAAGGAATACCTAATTTAACATAATTACATTTATTTACAATCATGCAGATTTCCAACATGAAACTAATATATTGTTCAATTTTGGTACTGTTTTTTTTTTTCAGGCATTCTTCTCGTGTGGGTCGAGTATTAAAACAAAAAATACCCAATTTATACTAAAGTCTTATCTTTTACAGCAAGTAACGTAACTCTTAAGCTGGTGACAACGGTCATCAGTCTAGAAGGTGACCTGTCGCGTTTGCTGATCAGCATTGTTCCTTTTAACCTCAATAAACACTTGCGAAGCAGGTTGGCTGGAGAGAGGAATGCTTAGCTCATTGAACTTCCATGTGGTTCACAGGTCATGATTGACATACATAGACCATAACCTATTCTTATCCGCATTGCATGCAAGCCTTGGTTAAGGACTTACAATAGTTTTAAAATTAATGAACAAAAATAAAAAAGCAAATAGTATTTCTATAACATCAAAAATGAATTAATTTTTTCTGAACCTCATAGACAATTAGAGTCAATAATTCAGCTTATGACATTGGTAAACGGACATTTAGAAGTATAAAGTCATGGATATGAAATATTTACTTGCAACATTAGTCTATTACAATTCAAGTAAATTCACATTCATGGGAAAAATGTCACATTTTCTTGAAAACCCCAAGTTTATATGAAATTAGTTACATATTGGTTCTTTCGTTGCATCTCCACCTATTAATAAATTTTTAAAATTAACCTCAGAGGATGCGCGCGAAAATTGAAAATATGAAACTTTGTTAGGGGCACATAAGATCGGATTGTATCACAGCTTATTTCAGTTAGCATAGAGGAAATACAGAATCATGATTAATATTCTCTTTGACTCTATGTTGCCTGGCAAATCTTACAAACAGCTCCGTTTCACACTTCTTTGTCTAGTAACTTTACTACCAGTAATATTTGAATTTCTTTGGGATTCGTTATGATATCTGTTTTGTTTTTATTTTTTATTTATGGATATTTACAGTCATCATAGACCTGGATAGGTCACTCATTAATGCCATGGATGTGGGCTAAGTCTGGTTCTTAATGGCTTTCTCCCTCCCGTATTGATATTGTCTGAATTTATTTGCCCTTGTGCAAGTATAATTTCACTTGCAGGCTGATTAATGGAAACCTGGTTACAGTATAACGCAGTACGAGAGTTCACATCGCAACTTCAAAAAATCGTTTCGTCGCTGCGGACGCGGCAGTCAAGTAACAACCGCCTACAATGTTGAAAGGAAACAGCACCATCATAAGTGAACAAAGCTTATCTCGTAGATTCTTGGACCGACACCGTATCCCGTGTTAATCTCGTTTTAATGCGGAATGCTCTGGCGGCTGTCGGAAATCGAACTACAAAAGGGACATACTCTGACAATTACGACCAGAAGGATATTCAACTCTACGTTGCTGGGCGAAGGACTCGTGCTGGGAATGATATTATTTATCGCGAACGTATTCGGTGGTTGGCTTAGGATTGCAGAGACAAGTATGAGGCCAAAATAGAACATTGGACCCCGCCAGGCATTTCCCTTGTTTCAACCATTGGTTGTCTGGAACTGTGTAATGGACGAAAAAGTTGTTCGAAACGCTAGTTAAATGTGTAGTAGTATAACCTCGGTCATGTATCCTATATATAAAAGTATCAGTATCCTATATATAAATGATCATAATAACAGAGTCGAAATATATCTTTGCGTGTACGCACTAGGGAATCTATATAAATGATCATAAATAAAACAGTCGAAATATATCTTTGCGTGTACCGCACTAGGAATCTATTTAAAGTTGCACATATATTAATCAATAATTATATGAATCCATATACATATGTATAAATAAATCCAGGTAGCCTATAATCAATCTGTTACTTTTATCTTACCAATAACTGCAGATATATAAAACAGTTAGCATAAAAATCAACGAATCAATCAGCAATAAACATTAATAATTTTTATAAATTCATATATGATTTTTATCAGTTTTAAAATATGATTTTTATCATGTTAATCTTTATTCTATGCGATTATCAGAGTACATTAGTATTTTCTGTAGCATATCTATCTTAATGAGATGAAGTGAAAAACTGTATCAGTATAAATCACTGATCACTATTATTTATGAATATCATCATATGCATATTATGTTTTATATCTTATTACTTGAATCTGTATTTGTGGACACCATGAATTTTTTTTTTTACTTATAAGTATTTTCTATTTATCTATATATATTCACACAGTGTCTGTATCACCACTCCTATAAGTCAGATGCAAGTCAAGCTTGAGTAATATTCGGTGGTTGCTTTTGGGGGGGGTAGCTGGACCGAGCTTTTATGTAAGTTACATAATAAAAATATGGAATGTTATTCCATATATATAAAAAACTAAAACTAAAGAGGTCAACCAGACTGACTGCAGGAATGTGATCAGACCAGAGACGATAAAGTATGTAGGCTAAGATGACATGCCGTCACCTGTGACCATTCATTTGTTTTGAAACATGAGTCCAAGCTCCCTTGCTTGATACAACTACCTGCGACCTATAATTCAAACGCCCCTACGTGATCTGTAGTGTGTCTCCATTTGTATGTATGTTCTATGTTCGAGCTACGTCTGCTTCCTTTATGACTTGTAACCGAGATGGTAGACAGAACAGAATTAGCCATCATCATTGGCAGAAGCGATCAAGCCATCGTCATTAGAAGACCTGTACAAATTTCCTCTGAACTTCATCATGTAATCTCAGAGAATATAAGTATTTTTTATACTTCGTGTTTTTCTCTAGAACCTCACATCATTGCGAAATCATCGTGAGTTTTAACACATCGTCGTCATAACCAAAGAAGATAATACAGACTTCGTAAGGTGGATCTACAAACCCCAAGACACTCCAATGAGTATGGATGTGCATAACCAACCGACTTAGCGTAAGATTATCGCAAGTCTAACATTACCTCATAGGGCGCCTTATTATACAAGGCAACAGCCCTAATAGCTACACACTGATATCGGGAGACATAGGCAATGTAACGGCTCCCCAATATCAATCATTTCCCCTTCCTAGCAGACAAGGTTAAATCTATGTGGGGTAAGATAGCTGTGGCTATGCTTGCATACAGCCGTTACATACACGATATCCATATTAGATAGTCGCAGTGGGGGTTGGAACTCCACAGACCCTTTTTTTTTCTCTGGTACATTTAGCAGTATTTGTACTCTAGACAGCTGCCTAAGGGAACCTTTATCAGGACGATACAGCATGAGCCCAAAAAAAGTTATATAAAATATCTGGATCCATCTTAACTCTACTGGACTAGATGAATCAGTGTAGGAGAGGGTGGAAAGTAAGATGAAGAAAAAAGAATATGAAATGATTACAGTAAATAAAACAAAAGTGGTTTTTGCAAGTGGGGCCAAAGGTACCACAGCAAAGAAAACTTATAAGTATGCTACAGTGCACAGTATGAGCTCCACTGATGGCCCTGCCCCCCCTACGGAGGGAAAAACCGACTATAAGAGACATTTTGAGATTTGGTTGGTTGTCTTCTGGAAACCCTTGGGTGGCAAGGTCATGAATGAACTCTTTGAGTTAATTGAGAAAGTTGAAACAAACTTTATTTCAGATTTGAATTACAAAGCAAGAAAATTCTCCTGAATTTAGATAATAACAATAATACGTAATAATAAATGAAAATCTTTATCAATGACAAATTACTTTCATATAAAATTGATGATCTAATAATTTTTAAACACCCGAAAAGCAGAAAGGGCTTGGCCACAAATTTAAATAAAAACTAATTTGGTCCTCCATTTTCACAAAAAGTAGACATAATTTTTAGTGTTATAGGTACTTGGGTTTACTTTGTTTGTTTCTTTACAAAATTTTATTTTTCACAGTTTGAGTAAACTGTAATTCCAACGTTTTTGTAACATATTTGGTATTGGCATTCTGAGAGGACATGTGTTTATTTAGGATATAACTTTCTGGTTCCTGGTTCATTCTTCAATATGAATACAGAATCATATTTTGGAACATAGCTCAATGGAAAATTTAATGAAACAGGAATTTACCATGATATGCATATTATATTCTAGCAACAAAATGCATTCAAACATTACAAAGCAGTACTAAACTCTACACCTATAAGGGTTTATACCTTAGTAAGGTAACTGCAATAAAAATTTTTTTGTTTTTGTTTTTTGCAGGGGCTAGAAATATATATAGTAAAACACATTTACTCAGGAGTTGCAAGCAAAAGCAAAACTAAAAATCATAAAATAGCTGTTTATAAATAAATCTGTTTTTTAGACTTCAATTATATAACTTAATATATAATCTAGCACAATGCATTAATACATTAGCAAATAAAAAATACAAATTCCAATTCAGAACAGTTTCAAAAACTCTATACCTTTAAGGTTTACAGCTTTGTAAGGTTAACTGCACATATTTTTGCAGGGACTACAAACATATAGTTTAAACAATATTACTCAATAGATTGCAAACAAAAACTAAAAATTATAAAATAACTGTTACAAATAAATCTTCCTTTATGGTTCAAAATATTACATAACTTAAAATCTTTTCTAGTCGAGAAGATGGCAGTAAAACTTTACTGATGTTACTGAAGATGTTGGCTTTAAGAAGAGATACTGCCCTAAAGAGCCTGTTCATTACTAAAACAAAATTTCAACAACAAACTACAAAAGAATTGGTGACAATGCAGTTGAGGCACCAAACTAACTTCAACTCGTGCCTCCCCAAAAAATTAAATTCATTCAAACGCCAAACTACAATCCACCTGCCCATTCACCCACCCTCTGCCCACCCAAAAACCTGTGCCAATGCAAATCAGACTACACCCCAAAAAGTGGGAACAAGAAAAAAAAGCAAAGCAAAATCTATTTTGATTTAACCCTTCAGCAGGACTGTAGGACTCTTACGATCTCCAAATAAAAAAAACTGTATATGAATTATTTCCCATTTTCAGCTCGTAAGAATACTGTTATTTTGCATCATATTTGTTTGCAAATGAATTTTGTACAAAAACTTCCCATCACTTAAATGGTTCCAAGGGCAACTCTTATGGCAAACATATAACAGTAATAACTCCACTGATGGCCCTACCCCCCTACAGGGAAAACCAACTATGAGAGATATTTTGAGATTGGTTGGTTTGTCTTCTGGAACCCTTGGGTGGAAGGTCATGAATGTAACTCCTTTGAGTTAATGAGAAAGTGGAAACAAACTTTTTACTTCAGACTTGAATTACAAAACAAGAAAATTCTCCTGAATTAGATAATAACAATAATATAATAACTGGAAAATCTTTTATCAATGACAAATTACTTTCATATAAAATTGATGATCTAATATTTACACAGAAAAGGCAGAGGCTTGGCCACGAAATTTAAATAAAAACTAATTTTGGTCCTCCATTTCACAAAAGTAGACAAATTATTTAGTGTTATAGTTTACTTGGGTTTACTTTGTTTGTTTCTTTCCAAAATTTATTTTTCACAGTTTGAGTAAACTGTAATTCCCAATTTTTAAAGCATATTTGGTAGTGGCATTCTGAGAGGACATGTGTTTATTTTAGGATATACTGTTCTGGTTACATTCTTCAATACGAATACAGAATCGTATTTTGGAACATAGCTCAATGGAAAATTTTAATGAAACAGGAATTTACCATGATAGCATATTATATTCTAGCAAAATGCATTAAAAACATTACAAAGCAGGTACTAAACTCTACACCTTTAAGGGTTTATACCTTAGTAAGGGAACTGCAATAATTTTTGCAGGGGCTAGAAATATATATAGTAAAACACATTTACTCAGGAAGTTGCAAGCAACAACTTAAAAATCATAAAATAGGCGTTTATAAATACATCTGTTTAGACTTCAATTATATCTTAACTTGAATAATATAATCTAAGCACAATGCATTATACATTAGCAAATAAAAAAATATAAATTTCCAATCAGAACAGTTTCAAAACTCTATACCTTTAAGGTTTACAGCTTTGTAAGGTTAACTGCACATATTTTATTTTTGCAGGGACTACAAAACATATGGTAAAATACATTTACTCAATAGATTGCAAACAAAACTAAAATTATAAAATAACTATTACAAATAAATCTCCTTTATGGTTCAAATATATCATAACTTAAAATCTTTTCTTAGTCGAGAAGATGCAGTAAACTTACTGATGTTACTGAAGATGTTGGCTTTAAGAAGAGATACTGCCCTAAGCCTGTTTCATTACTAAAACAAAATTTCAACAAACTACAAAGAATTGGTGACAATGCAGTTTAGCACCCAAACTAACTTCAAACTCGTGCCTCCCCAAAAAATTAATTCATTAACGCCAACTACAATCCACCTGCCCATTACACACCCTCTGCCCACCCAAACCTGTGCCAATGCAAAATCAGACTACATACCCCAAAAAGTGGGAACAAGAAAAAAGCAAAGCAAAATCTATTTTGATTTACCTTCAGCAGACTGTAGGGCTCTTATGATCTCCAATAACTGTATATGAAATTCCCTTTTCAGCTCGTAAGAATACTGTTATTTTGCACCATATTTGAAATAATTTTGTACAAAAACATTCCCATCACTTAAATGGGCCAAGGCAACTCTTATGGCAACAGTAATAACAGTAATAACTCCACTGATGGCCCTACCCCCCTACAGGGAAAACCGACTATGAGAGATATTTTGAGATTGGTTGGTTTGTCTTCTGGAACCCTTGGGTGGAAGGTCATGAATGTAACTCCTTTGAGTTAATTGAGAAAGTTGAAACAAACTTTTTACTTCAGACTTGAATTACAAAACAAGAAAATTCTCCTGAATTTAGATAATAACAATAATAATAATAAATGAATATATTTATCAATGACAAATTACTTTCATATAAAATTGATGATCTAATAATTTTTACACAGAAAAGCAGAAGGCTTGGCCACAAATTTAAATAAAAACTAATTTGGTCCTCCATTTTCACAAAAGTAGACATAATTATTTAGTGTTATAGTTTACTTGGGTTTACTTTGTTTGTTTCTTTCCAAAATTTATTTTTCACAGTTTGAGTAAACTGTAATTCCCAACTTTTATAACATATTTGGTAGTGGCATTCTGAGAGGACATGTGTTTATTTAGGATATAACTTTCTGGTTCCTGGTTCATTCTTCAATATGAATACAGAAATCGGTAGTTGAACATAGCTCAATGGAAAATTTTATGAAACAGGAATTTACCATGATATGCATATTATATTCTAGCAAAATGCATTCAAACATTACAAAGCAGGTCCTAAACTCTATACCTTTAAGGGTTTAAACCTTAGTAAGGTAACTGCAATAATTTTTGCAGGGGCTAGAAATATATATAGTAAAACACATTTACTCAGTAAGTTGCAAGCAAAACTAAAAATCATAAAATAGCTGTTTATAAATAAATCTGTTTTAGACTTCTATTATATCTTAATATATAATCTAGCACAATGCATTCATACATTAACAAATAAAAATATAAATTCCAATTCAGAACAGTTTCAAAACTCTATACCTTTAAGGTTTACAGCTTTGCAAGGTTAACTGCACATATTTTTACAGGGACTACAAACATATAGTAAAATACATTTTCTGGGCCAAGCCTGTGTCGCTTTGTGAAATATCCCTTCAGTTTATATTTCTAAGGTAAATAATACTAACATTACCAGAGAAAAATAAAAGAGGGGGATGTCAAGATATCCTGACTCGCTCACCCTAAATAAAAAGAGGGTGTCGGTATGGTACTGGGGCGAGTGAGACCACTACCACGGACCTCTTGCCATTTAGATCTCTTCTCCATCAAAATCCCCCTGCCAGAGAGAGCTGGTACACAGCCTGTGCCAGCAACTACTACTACTCACCCACCCACGCTAACACCAGCGCCTCTGGTGGCCATCCTTTCCGTTAGCGACATCTTGCCCGCACGTGCTTTTTTGCTCTCTGAGTTTGTGATCGCTAATTTGGATTTTTCTGCAACCATGGAACTCCAA
Organism: Macrobrachium nipponense; assembly: GCF_015104395.2. Taxonomy (NCBI): domain Eukaryota; kingdom Metazoa; phylum Arthropoda; class Malacostraca; order Decapoda; family Palaemonidae; genus Macrobrachium; species Macrobrachium nipponense. The sequence goes on from NC_087214.1 coordinate 47,221,289, forward strand.
GCCATCGCCGCAGCTAAGTTAAGTACTGCCGAAAGGTTACACATCATTTTTATCCAGACAGGATCAGTTTTCAACCGTTTTTTAGGTATATTAACGGCACCTCCTGCGTCTGGTCTCGGGCTCGCCTCATGTGTTTCTAGCTAGCTTCTTCGGTCCCCCATACTGTAGTAGCTATTGCTGTGCAGTATTTATGATTAATTTTATGGTTATATTTATGTGTGGTGCAAGATGTGCTACCGAATTTATATTTTCATCGTATTATTCGGAAATCCTATGCCTTATGTCTTAACTCAGTGTTCATGCATGCATGTGCCTTTGTCTAGGTCTGTTAGGCATGTGGGGTCATAACCCCTCTCTCTCTTTAGTCCTACCACCCTGGCTGTCGCCCTCCGTTTTACGTATTGGCAGAGGACAGCTCCTGAGTAGTTGGATTTCCTACCTCCCAGGTAGGCTAGCCTAACTTCTCTTAGACGTCTCTTTTTCTTTTCCCTCGATTTCCTTCCTTTCTATTTTAATACGATGTATTATAGGTATTTTATATATGTTGCATGTTAGAGACGGTTTGAGTTAGCCTAGGCTATCTCTTTCGCCTGGCCTATTCGTCCTCCTACCATGGTCGCGGTGGGCCAGACGATCGCCACGAGCCACCAGCTCAGTCCCCTCCCCTCCCCAGACGGGGGGGGGGGGGGGGGGGGGGGGGCAGTCCACACTCGCTCACTGTTGCCACGGCAACCAACTGGGCTCCCCTCCCCTCTTTCTCCCTACCCAGGGAGGATACGGGAGGTTAAGGGCGGGGGGTGTCTTGGGTCTGGCTCTTAGTACCGTTCTCTTCCTGGGATCCAGGGGGGAGGGGGGCACCTCGTGTGTTCGGGTTGGGTTGGCCACCCCTCCCGCTCGTGCTGGGTTCTCTTCAGGTCCCTTCTCAGCTCTCTCCCTCCTCGGTCACCCCCCTGCCTACCCACCGTGCTAGTGTCGGGATCCGCTGGCTCCGCCAGCTCGTCGGGGGGTGGCGGAGAGTAGCTCTCACATGCACCTGCATTTATTTTCTATTCGTGTCTTACATTATATTGTTTTCATTATTTTATATTCCACTAGTCTGGCGGAGTGCCCGCTCACCATCCGGGTCCTCCCCTTGCTTGCGGAATTTTGTGCGGAGCTGAGCTCCACCTGTTTTGTTGTTTATTAGGCTTAATCCTCTCATGTCTCTCCGCTGTCCTTGTACCCCTTACCCTCGGTGTTTAGACCAGTAGCTGGTTCGGTGGGATCTACTCCGGTAACTATGGAACTAGTTTACCAGGTCTGACGGACTATCTCTACAGGACAACAGGAGAGGACTATGCTCAGAAAATTTTTCACTCCGGCAGAGTATTATATCTCTTAGCGGGCTAGTCCTGTTAGTAACTGCTGATACTCATGTATCTGTCCACTTACAGGCTACCAACTGCCAAGAACCTGGGTGCAACGCCATTCTTCAGGATCCATGTGGTCACGAGGTCTGCCGGACCTACACCCCGTGCCATCTGCCATGGTGAACTAGTGGTATGGCACCACGAAGCCTGCTCCATCTGTTACGACTTGGTGGATCAGTTTTTCGCTGGAGTAAGTATATACCGGAGTAGTATACTTATTCTGTTCTTGGCATACTTATTACTGTTATAGAAACATAGGTTAAGAGATATAAACATTATTTAGTTTTAGTTGTTTAATCATATAATTTTAGGGCTTCGTTGTAAGGACTACAATGACCCTTTATTCCAGGCTGCCGCCGTGAAGGACGCCGCATCAGCTACCTTGAGGGCCTGGGTCGGCGGGTTCGGGAAGAATGTGTCTAGGGGCAGCCATACATCCTGGACAAGAGTATGGCTGTCCGCATCTTCCCCAGCAGCAAGTCGACCGGGTACGTCGACCCAGCAGCGGCGGCTCCGTGCATCGCCACCATCCAAAAGCAGGTGGCGCAGGCGCTGGCGGCCCAGGGCAACCCAGAGATCGCCGAAGATGTGGCTACCTTGGATCTAAACGTAGAGCCAATGGCGGTAGGTGAAGGAAGTTGTTAGTTGAGGTAGGTTTGCTTGGAGTCAAGGTACTTTGCTTGGAGGGCTCAGGGCTTCCCTTGGGCTTATCTGGATCTTCTTCCCCTAATCCTTCTTCTTCTTTCCAAGGCTTTTGCAAATCCGATATTCCAGGTAGGACGTCATCAGCTTCAGCTGTCCCTAAGGTGAAAGGGAAGAGAGAGCAAAAGACCCTTGAGAGGACATCTTCTAAGAAGACATCGTCCTCTGCTTCTCATAAGACTCCGGCTCACCACCCCGGAGCAGAGAAATCGAAGTCTTCTGGGTCAAGAGGCACGTCCTCCAGAGATAAGGCCCGTGCTTCCACAGAGCCGGAGCCGTCTACGTCACCGGAGCACGCCCTAAGACTACTTTGTCGGTCAGGGACTCTAGTCCCTTCGACACAGAGGCCTTCACTGCAAACATAATGCAGCAGATGGGGAACCTGGTCAGTAACTTGGTTAACGACAGGTTCGAACAAATGTTCTCCCGCATCTTCACCTCGTTTGAGGAGTCTGGCCAGTCGATCCGGAGTATTTCGGAGAGGCTGGCAAACCAGGAAAACCTGATGGCGGGTCTCAGGGAGAATCCCCCAGCAGTTCTTCCTCAGTCTGGCATGGCGTTACAACCAATGCCAGACTATGAATCTCTTCCTCCCTTCACAGCGAGCAATGCTTGGAGGGTCGCAGCCTATGCTCCCTTCAAGGATGGGATGATAACTATCCCAGACTGTGGTACTCGAAGAATTGAGGACTTCAAGTTCCACCCCGCCAACCTCCAACCACCCTTTATGGGTTATGCTCGTCTGACGGAGACTGCAATGAGGAGGGAGGATAGGATCCCGAAAGAGACGGTGATCTATAGTCGGGATCAGACTCAGAGAGAATGGATTAGAAGTCTAGAAGATTGGGATTGTGTCAATACCAAGCTTCAGGCTTTTAAGAGCCCATTTACTATCTTTGTGGCAGAGGAGGAAACGCCAATCCCCTTTACCACAAAGTTAGCAGAGCTAACTATGCAGGCCGCCATGAAAGACGAGCCTATGCCCCAGATGAGGGAGACAGAGCCAACATCTCTTCTCCTTCCAGGATCTGAAGACCTATGGGCTGATCTGCCGGCTACCTTCACGGTCGGGAAGCTCAAACCAGATTGTGCAATTGTACAATTTGGGGAAAGGCTCCCTAGGTTGTCGGATAACCTGATCCAGGCAGAATTTGATGCTAGGACCAGGTTAGGGAGGACTTTGAATGCCCTAGTTATGACAGAGGTTGCCGCAGTCACATACGGGACGGAACCTCTGTTCAAACTCTTAGCTAAAGCAAAGACACACACCGTGCAGTGTGATCTGTATGACTTTGTGACAACTAGACGCAACTGCAGAAAACATGTTCTGCAGGAAGCCACAATCAGGCATGAACCAAACAAGCTGCTTGCGTCTTCCATCTGGGGCGTTGACCTCTTCCCCGAAGCAGTGGTGAACGAGGTTCAGCATGAAGCGACCAGGCTTAATCAGAGCCTAAAGGTAGGTGGGGGACTTTCTTCCAAGAGGAAACCAGAAGTCACCTCTTCGACTTCAAAAAAGCTGAAGAAGCCTAGAAAGTTCCCACCTTTCCAGGCTGCTCAGCAACAACAGGTAATGCAAGCAGTACCAATGTCCCAGGTGGTTCAGCCGTCAACGGCGAAGAACCAGTCCCAACCCATTCTCCTCCTGACTTCCCAGAACCAGCCCTCGACATCTTATGCTGTATCTCCGGCCTTTAATCCGGTCTTTGAAGGCCAGGCGTTCCAAGCCTTTAATGGGTTTGGAAGAGGAAGCAGGGCTAGAGGTGCATTTCGCCAAAGAGGACACCTGGCAGGGGTAAGCACTTCCGAGGCGGACGAGGATCACGCCCCACCCCAAGTCAGTGAGGACCCTCAGGCGGGAGGGAGGCTGTTCCTCTATCATCACAGATGGGGATTCAGCAGCTGGGCACAAAGCATTGTGTCCAAAGGACTGGGATGGAGTTGGATCAAAGGTCCCCCTCCATCCAGAACATTCCTTCAGGAACCAACAAAGGAACTGACAGAGTATGCACAAGAACTCCTTCAGAAAGGGGTAGTATCAAGAGTCAAACATTTAAAAGTTTCAAGGACGCTTGTTCAGCGTGCCAAAGAAAGGCTCAACCAAACGAAGAATAATTTTAGACTTGTCCCATCTAAACTTATTCATTCGTTGCAACAAGTTCAAAATGCTGACTGTCTCGCAAGTGCGGACCTTACTTCCCCGTGGGGCCGTCACCACCTCTATCGATCTTACAGACGCATACTATCATATCCCAGTTGCAAGACACTTCGCCATATCTAGTCTTCAGGCTAGGAAACCAGGCATTCTCATACAAAGTGATGCCCTTCAGGTTGAATGTAGCTCCCAGGGTATTCACGAAGATAGCGGAATCAGTAGTCCAACAACTAAGATCCCAAGGGATAATGGTAGTAGCATAACTGGACGATTGGCTCATTTGGGCAACAACCGTCGAAGAATGTCTCAAAGCCACGAGAAAGGTAATCCAGTTTCTGGAACATCTGGGGTTCCAAATAAACAAGGTCAAGTCCAGGCTAATGCCGGAATCTCGCTTTCAGTGGCTCGGCATTTAGTGGGATCTGAAATCCCCCACACTGTCAATTCCGTTGGCCAAAAGGAAAGAAATAGCCAAAAAAACAAGGCAATTCCTCAAATGCAAACAGACATCAAGGAGAAACCAGGAAAGAATCCTAGGTTCTCTCCAATTTGCGTCAGTTACAGATGTTCTGATGAAAGCAAAATTGAAGGATATAAATCGAGTTTGGCGCTCAAGAGCAAACAACAAATCTCGAGACAAGTTGTCAGCCATCCCGCAGATTCTCCGCCCCTGGGCGGAGGCCAAGAACCTGTCCAAATCAGTTCCTCTCCAAATTCCCCCCCCCCCCCGGGACATTGGTTATCCACAAGGACGCTTCTCTAAGCGGGTGGGGAGGATACTCCCAATTCCAGAAAGTACAAGGGACTTGGTCACCTCGGTTCCGCCGGCTTCACATAAATGTATTGGAAGCTATGGCAGTATTCCTCACATTGAAGAGGCTTCTACCAGCCAAGGGTTCCCACATCAAACTGGTATTGGACAGTGCAGTGGTAGTACACTGCATCAACAGAGGAGGATCCAAATCAAGTCATGTGAACCATGTCATGATAGCCATTTTCTCTCTAGCAGCCAAGTACAAATGGCATCTATCCTCCACTCATCTGGCAGGAGTAAGGAACGTGATAGCAGACGCCCTGTCTCGATCAGTTCCTCTAGAATCGGAGTGGTCCCTGGACAGGCGCTCATTCCAGTGGATATGCCAAAAGGTCCCAGACCTCCAGGTGGATCTTTTCGCATCACAATCGAACCACAAGCTCCCTTGCTATGTGGCCCCCAACCTGGACCCTCTGGCTTATGCCACAGACACCATGTCCATAGATTGGAATCAGTGGAAGAAGATATACATCTTTCCTCCAGTGAATCTTCTATTGAAAGTCCTGAACAAGCTCAGGTCTTTCAAGGGACAAGTTGCTCTAGTAGGCCCGGACTGGCCCAAGAACAATTGGTACCCTCTCCTTCTGGAATTGGGTCTCCGGCCTCAACGGATTCCCAATCCCAGACTGCCTCAGTCAGTACAAATGAGGACTGTGTTCACTTCCTCAGGAATTTGCAGAAAACCCTAACTTTAAAATGGACGTTATTTTGAAGTAACGCGGCTAAAAGAGATGCAAATATTGACCCTCAGAATATCCTTTTCTTAGAATCGGATAAAAGAGAATCAACATTGCATCAGTATGACGCAGTAGTTAAAAAACTAGCAAATTTCCTGAAGGAAACGGATTCTAGAACCATGACTAACAATTTGGCTATATCCTTTTTCAGATCCTTATTTGAAAAAGGTCTAGCAGCTAGTACTATTACGACCAATAAGTCAGCTTTAAAGAAAATCTTCCAGTTTGGCTTTAAGATAGAATTAACACTCTTACTTTTCGTCTATCCCTAAAGCTTGTACTAGGCTCAGACCATCAGAAAGACCTAGTTCAATTTCATGGTTCTTAAATGACGTTCTCAAACTGGCTTCAGATTCTGACAACGATTCATGTAGCTACTGACAACGATTCAAGTAGCTATATAACACTCTTAAGGCAAACATTATTCTTACCGAGTCTGGCCTCAGGAGCCAGGATATCTGAACTTTCTGCTCTCTCCAGAGACTCTGGCCATGTTGAATTCCTCCCCTCAGGAGAAGTTCTACTATCCCCAGATCGTAGTTTTTTGGCTAAAAACGAGGATCCTTTAATGAGATGGGCCCCTTGGAAGATCCTCCCTCTTCCTCAAGACCCTTCTCTATGTCCAGTGACGACCTTACGAGCCTATTTGTCCAGGACATCTTCTAGGTCCTCAGGCCCCCTGTTTATAAGGGAAAAAGATGGCACCATTTCCTTAAAAGGAATCAGACAACAAATCCTGTATTTTATCAAACAAGCCAACCCTGATTCATTCCATAAGGTCCATGACATCAGGGCAGTAGCCACCTCAATTAATTATTTCCAACATATGAATTTTGATGATTTAAAGAAATATACAGGCTGGAAGTCGCCGACAGTTTTCAAACGTCACTACCTGAAATCCTTGGAATCTCTTAAATTTCCGGCAGTGGCAGCGGGAAACACAGTTTCTCCTGATGTGGCGGAATCACAAGCTCAAAAACAAGCTGCAGAATCCCCCCCACATATACCTAATCAGTCCAGCTGCCAAAATCCACCCTCAATCACACTTTCTTCATTACACAACAAATACAGCAGGATAATTGACCTACACCTATACAAAACAAAACAAAAAACAAAACACATGTACCTACCAACACCATACAAAAACAAAACACATGTACTTACCAATAAATCCAGTTACTCAGGGCTATCCTGTGCTGTTCACTGGTTAAGGTCACTGGGACACCAACAACCACAACAACCCAACACCAACAACAACAACCAAGGACCACAACAACAACCACGGAACACAACCACAACTTAACAACACAGTCCCATTCACTATCTCATCTACCCCTTCTAACTCTTGTCCGAACATCTCTCGTAACTCTGCCACCAAATCACTTACCTCATTTACACTCCTGCCAAACTCCCAAAGAGACTCATTCATACTGCCAACTACATCCTTACATCCTTACCACCTGATTCCCTTCCCAGTGAAACTTCACTAAACCCTGACAATTCAAACCCACACGCGCTATACGTATCATTCCTCCCCTCAAGGTCATCTGTATTACACGCCTTATCCACCATTTTTACCCTAACACTAACCCCTCTATCATGTAGCTCACGTTTCTCCCTTTCATTCCCTTTCCTTACCTTCTTCCACTTCCTTCCATACTCAACCAACACCAACTGCCGATCTTCCAGACCCATCTGCTCACATTTATTCACCCTCAACCACTCACTCATCGCATTCTCCCGAACATACTGGGGTACTTCCCTCCACTTACGGAGCTGGTTATGATGTGCCCTAACCTCATCCACACCCCCATCTACTCGCAATTTCCCCAACACATAACTCAATCCACTTGGTCCCACTTCCAAAATCTCAAAAGGCCCTTCAAATTTCTCCCTTGCCTTATTCACATTCATTCTTCCTTTTTCAACCACCCCTTTCAACACCTTTTCTCCAACCCTAAAACTTTCAAACCTTTCACTAGCTTTTTTCCACAAATCTCGACCACTCTCTGACAGACCCAGCGCGGCCTAACAATCCTTTCAAAATTCAACACATACTTACAAGGAGACATACCTATACTCTTCTGCAGTGTGGCGTTATATACCCAAACTGCACGTCCTACATACATATCCCAATCATTATCGCCTTTACTCATCATTCGCAAAATCTCAGTCATCGTTCTAACAGTCCTTTCTGCCAAACCATTTGCACTGGGCATATATGGAGTAGAATACACATGGACAATACCCCATTCCTTCAAATTCCCACCCCACAAACTCAGGCCCATTATCACTTAACATTTTCGCCGGCTTACACACACACATAGGCAACATCACTTGCCCCACCATCCGTGCAACAGTTTCACTCCTCTTATCTTTGATGGGAACTGCATGGGCAAATTTACTCATATGATCCAACATCACAATCATTCCCACATGCCCCCGCACAGTCTTTGGCAACGAAACACAATCAATCACAAGCATTTCAAACGGCTCTTTCATCTGCAACCGCAACACAGGTGGACTCGCATGCACACACTGATACTTTCCCCTCTGGCAGTCTTCACACGTAACAGCCACATCCACACAAATCCTATTCAACCCAGGCGCGTACAATCTCTCTCTCATGACTCCCATTCAACCCAGGCGCGTACAATCTCTCTCTCATGCACTCCCACAACTTATTTTTCCCCATATGCCCAAACTGATCATGCACCAACAAACACATACTCACTGCTGACTCAACAGAAAACACAGGTGCATACACTTCCCTGTCATACACCCCTTCCTGATGCAAGAAGTACACTATGTTTTTACAAACCACAAAACCGTTTTAGCAATCCTCCTATACAACCACCCTAACTTCAGGTGCGGCCAATCTTCCAACCAACGTTTACTCCCCCAAGGACCACACTACCGCAACATACTTATCTCCAAGCACTTATCTTGCATTTCCTCAATCTCCTCACTCAACAAATCATTCTCACTTCTAGCAATATCAATTACCCCCACAAAGTTTGCTTACAAATGCACTACAATCCTGAATCCTATATCTACGCTTACATCATACATCCTCAAAAAATCCATCCCTATCAAAAAGCAAGCTGGCATATCATTTTCTCCCATGATTATAAAGTTATGTACAACTTCCAAATCTCCTAACCTAACCTTTAACTACACCTCTTCCCAAACCAAAACACTTCCTTGTCCCAGCCCATGTATCCTCGCACTTGTACACCGCCTTTTCACTTCCCAATCGCATCAACCAAACCACAGTATTCACTATCATTTATTCTGACCATCGCCACCATCTTCCCTTGTGTCCCATGCACACACACATTCACTGCCACATCCACCCGATTATCCACATCACAGTCATCCTCAGCTACCTCCCCACTTCCATACTCCTGATTCAAAAACCCTTCATAGTCCATTTTCCTAACCAACCAATTACAACCATTTTCCCCGCACTGAATCCTCAAAACCCCATGCTCACTGCCCATACTTATTCTCCCTCGATATTCGACCGGTCTATCCCATCCATAATACAAAAACACCTTTATTCCAAACAACTCAGCTACTGCTAACAGCAATTTACGCAACATTTCCTCTTCCTCACCTTGTTCCTCCGCATATGACACTCCCTTCTGCACTTCACTCATCAACCTCACTCGCTACTCATTCGAACTACCAGGTACAGTCGGCCACATATATAAGTAAACACATTTCAACCACAAGGGCTGGATGTGATCTGGTAACACTGGAACTGTGCCTCCAGACGCACGATGAAACCCGCCCCTCCACCGTGGCCACCGCCCTCCACAAGTCTTCCTCAAACATTTTTCCCTCCAACCTTCACTCCCACCCTTTAAAGCACACGTTTATAACTTCTGCTCCCTCTCTCTAATTTCTCCTTTAAGGAAAATAATATAACAATCTATTCTGTAGGTTCATTTTCTCATCATGTGGAGGCGAGAAAACCCGTCTGTTCAACTTTTGTCGTAATAATATTATTACTTGCTGTTACCGACAGAAGAATTAACTCTGTTTTTCCGTGGGGGGGGAGCTCTCTGTAATAATGGGATTTAGCTATCTACCAATAAAAGCCTTGTCTATCAAATAACAGCATACCTACTACTCTTTAATTATAATTATAATATCAACAGCCGCATTCCAAATTCTTATTATTACAAAGACAACTAGCATAAGATCGTGTAGGACCTTACGTAACTCAAATTAAGCATGAAGAAATAAAGAAGGCATAAGTTGAGGAGAGAGAGACCTCCATAGGCCTAGAAGACACTGAAGGAGGAGAAACAAAGAGACAGTTATAAGAGAGAGGACAACAGCAAGAAGGAGGCAGACGGAAAGGAGAGACAGTGTAATAGAGCTGAGAGTGTGGCTGGTGTCACAAGGGGCACCATTACCCTCTTAAGTATAATGAGGGCATAGGTCTTGACTTGTCATAGGGGTTATTTTGGGAGTCGATTCTTCCTTATGGTCGGACGTTTGTTTGGTCACAACAGACTATCATTGGATCACATCCGACATTGGGTCAAATTCTCGTATTTTTGTGCATGATTTTAACTGCTCGGATACGTTGACATTTATCGATGGCAAGCATGTGCGTTTTTGTTTGTGTTCCTCCTGCAGGTGAGAATTCCCACGTTAAGAATGTATTAAGTAATAATGAGATTATATCCTTTATATATATATATATATATATATATATATATTCTATAATATATAATATATATATGGTAAGTAACGTGTGGGATGGGTTAACTTATACTAGGATGAGCTGGCAGAAATACAAGGAAGATTCAGCGCCGACCAATAGCTTGAAATACTGGAAGACGTGATGGTCCCAACTGTTCGAGCCATGGCATTTCCCTACCCAGAGCGCATTCTGTTCATGCAAGTATGTAGAGTTTCATCTTGCAAATTGCAGTAATAGGGAAAACTGTTGTAGTGCTGGTTTCATTAACTTGTATTATTAACTTCTATTTATACAGAACTTGTTACAAAATGTAAAAATATATGATAAAATAATAAAAATAATAATAAAAAATAATAATAATAATAAAAAATAATAATAAAATAATAAAAATATAATACAATAATAATAATAATACTAAATACTAATAATACTAATAATAATAATAAATAATAATAATACAATAATACAATATAATAATAATAAATACTAATATAAATAATACTAATAATAATACTAATAATAATAAAATAATACTAATAACTAATACTAATACTAATAACAATACTAATACTAATAATAATAATACTAATAATAATACTAATAATACTAATAATAATACTAATAATAAGACTAATAATAATACAATACTAACACTAATACTAAATACTAATAATACTAAAATAATACTAATACTAATAATACTAATAATAATAATACTAATAAATAATAATACCTAATACTAATAATAATAATAATACTAATACTAATAATAATATAATAACTAATAACTAATAATAATACTAATACTAATAATAATATTAATAACTAATACAAATATATAATACAATACTAATAATAATACTAACACCAATACTAATAATAATACAAATAATAATAATAATAATACTAATAATAATAATACTAATACTAAATAATAATCTAACACAATACTAATAATAATCTAATACTAATAAAAATAATAATAATAATACTAATAATAATAATAATACTAATACTATACTAATCTAATAATAAAATAATACTAATAATAATCTAATGCTAGACTAATAATAATAAAATATAATACTAATAATAATCTAATACTAATAATATCTAATCTAATAATAATACTAATATAATAATACTAATACTAATAATAATAACAAACATACAATAATAATACAATATAATAATAACTAATACTAAATACTAATAGAATATACTAATAATAATAGACTAAAATAAACTAAAATACTAATAATAATAACTAATACTATTAATAATACTAATCTAATAATACTAATACTAATAATAATATACAATAATAATAATAATAATACTAATACTAATAATAATATACTAATAATATACTAATAATAATAATACTAATAATACTAATACTAATAATATTTATAATAATAATAATACTAATAATACTAATACTACTAATAATACTATAATAATAAATAATAATAATAATACTAATTAATACTAATAATAATATACTAATAATACAATAATACTAATACTAAAATTAATACTAACTTAGAATCTTAATAAATTACTAATACTAACTACTAATACTTAACTACCTAATAACTACTACTATAACTCCTAACTAAACTAACATACTACTACTAAGTAATAATTATAATAATCAGCATTACCATTGCCTACTAAATTAATACCAAATGAATAGCAGATATTCTGTAGTTACAACACTCAGTGCTGAGTCGTTGCGAGTCAAAAAGGAAACAAAAGCCGTGAGAAGTTTCTTAAAACAAGGAAAAATCACCCTTGAACTTTGATGCCAGAAGATAGCGAATACCTCAAGAACCAACAACCATACAACCGATTCGTTCTCACGGAGCTCAAATGTTCTCTTCTGACTCGCAACAACTCATATATTTTTACATTTTGTAACAAGTCTGTATAAATAAGAAGAGGTAAATAATACAAGTTAATGAAACCAGCACTACAACAGTTTTCCCTATTACTGCAATTTGCAAGATGAAACTCTACATACTTGCATGACAGAATGCTCTCTGGGTAGGGAAATCCAGGGCTCCCGAACAGTTGGGAACATCACGTCTTCCAGTATTTCAAGCTATGGTCGGCGCTGAATCTTCCTGTATTTCTGCCAGCTCACCCAGGGGTGTATAAGTTAACCCATCCCACACGTTACATATATATATATATATAAAGGATATAATCTCATTATTACTTAAGTACATTATTAACGTGGAATTCTCACCTGCAGGAGGAAAAACAAAAACGCACATGCTTGCCATCGATAAATGTCAACGTATCCGAGCAGTTAAAATCATGCACAAAAATACGAGAATTTGACCCAATGTCGGATGTGATCCAATGATAGTCTGTTGTGACCAAACAAACGTCCGACCATAAGGAAGAATCGACTCCCAAAATAACCCCTATGACAAGTCAAGACCTATGCCCTCATTATACTTAAGAGGGTAATGGTGCCCCTTGTGACACCAGCCACACTCTCAGCTCTATTACACTGTCTCTCCTTTCCGTCTGCCTCCTTCTTGCTGTTGTCCTCTCTCTTATAACTGTCTCTTTGTTTCTCCTCCTTCAGTGTCTTCTAGGCCTATGGAGGTCTCTCTCTCCTCAACTTATGCCTTCTTTATTTCTTCATGCTTAATTTGAGTTACGTAAGGTCCTACACGATCTTATGCTAGTTGTCTTTGTAATAATAAGAATTTGAATGCGGTTCTGTTGATATTATAATTATAATTAAAGAGTAGTAGGTAATGCTGTTATTTGATAGACAGGCTTTTTATTGGTAGATAGCTAAATCCCATTATTACAAGAGACGCGCCACGAAAAACAGAGTAAATTCTTCTGTCGGTAACAGCAAGTAATAATATTATTACGACAAAAAGTTAACAGACTGGTGTTTTTCTCGCCTCCACATGAGAAAATTAACCTACAGAATAGATTCAGTTATATTATTTTCCTTAAAGGAGAAATTAGAGAGAGGGAGCAGAAGTTATAAACGTGTGCTTGAAAGGGTGGGAGTGAAGGTTGGAGGGAAAAATGTTTGGGGAAGACGTGTGGAGGGCGGTGGCCACGGTGGAGGGGCGGGTTTCATAGTGCGTCTGGAGACTCAGTTCCAGTGTTACCAGATCACATCCAGGCCTTGTGGCTGAAATGTGTTTACTTATTTGTGTGGCCGACTGTACCTCTTCAACCAGACCTCTCCCTTCCAAGTCTTTCAATGCCAAAAACAAACATTCACACACACTGCCATCCCCTTCAAACCTCTCTCTTACAACCAAACCCTCAGGCACCACAATCGGACCCCAGCATCTTCACGACCGTTTGCCCCCTACATGCATCCTAGACATTGCATCAGCAATCACATTTTTACTCCCTGGCACATATTCTAACCTAAAATCAAACTCATTCAAATCTTCAATCGTCCTCGCGATCCTAGCATTCACACTCTCCTTCTTGATCATATACACTAATGGCCGATGGTCCGTCCGGATGATAAATTTTACCCCATACAAAAACACTTTCAACGCTTTCACACAAAACCTTATTGCCGCAAGCTCCTTCTCAACCACCGAATACTTCCGCTCCGCTTTATTAAAAGCTTTACTTACATACGCAATTAATCTCAACTGTTCTTCCCCATTCACCTCTTGCATCTGTGCCAAACATCCTCCCATACTAACCTCGCTCGCATCAGTATACAGCTCAAGCTCACTCGCCTCCTCACTATAGTCTGGAAAAGCCAAGGTGACATCTCTAGCGGCCTCCTCTTTCACTCTCTCAAATGCTCCCACCATTCGCTCATCCCCACCTTAAGCTTTTTTAGTACAATTTTTCTTCCCTGTCCCATTCCTGTTGGGCCGTCCAACGGTCTTTTTTCCCATTATCACCCCGAACAATCGCTAACAAACTTCCTCCCAAACTCAATCAACCCCAAAAACCCCTTTAACTCGCGCACGGTCAGGGGACGCGGAAACTCCCTTACCTTTCCCACAAACTTTTCACTCTTCCTTACGCCACTAGCACTTACCTTATGACCAAGAAATTCCCCCTCCCCAGCCAACCCCACGACAACCTTTCCAACTTAACTTTCACTCCAACCTCTTCCAACCGCTCTAATACCTTCTTAAGCAGCTCTATATTCTCCTCAACAGTTTCACTCGCAATCAAAATATCATCTATAAACACAGTCACCTTCCTTCTATCAAACCCAGCCAAAACATTCATTCATTGCCCTTTGAAAGGCAGCAGGCGTATTAGCCAACCCAAAACTCAACCGTTTATGGTAGTGGCAACTACCACTTGAAAAAGCAGTAACAGGCCTGCTCCCCTCTTCAAAAGGCATCTGGTAATAGCCCCTTACCAGGTCTAATTTGGTAAACACTCTCATCCCATGCATCTTGTTACCCACAACAATCAGACACCACATTCATCGGAAATCGCTCCTTCACAGTCACTTCATTCACCCTCCTATAATCTACACACATCCGCAGACTTCCATCCGGCTTACGTACAGGGACTATGGGGCTATTCAAAGCACTCCCACTCTCTCAAGCTCCTCCCACTGCTCCTCAATCTCTCGGGTAATAGGCGGGGAAAAGTGGCGAGGACGCTGATATACGGGGGTATCGTCTTCCAAAACGATCTTGAATTCGGGAAGCTTACCCCCAAAAATCCTCATCACCACGACTCAACGCACCCCGCCGATCCCACAACATCTGCATCAACCGCCTCCTCTCGTCATCACTAACATTCTCACCTGACCTAAACTCTCCTCTTCAATCCTATACTCCCAATCATCACCTGCTCACTTCAACATATCTTGCATCATCTGTACTCACCAACGTGTGAGCAACACAATCACCTTCACGTATACCCTGCACTCATTTTTTCCTAACACTCGGCAATGAGGCTACAAAAACCCGCGGATTCTCCATATCCAAAATCCCGTCGTATATGTGCACACTTGCTCTTACCAACTTGTTCGCATCCACACCCTCAACCATGTATGTACACTTGTCACCTTTGACAATCCCAAGACTATCCGGCCACGCAACTTTCACACTAACAACTTCTCTGACTTCTCGCGGCACCTTTACACTCTCTTTCGCAATTAACGGCACCCCTTCCATATTTTACTGGTTACCTCCCCATTTCTACCTAAGTACAACTCTCCACGTATGTTCCCCTTCATATGCAACTCAACCATATTTGCTCTTGGACATACCACCATCCTACACTTCCTCAAGAACCCGTACCCCACCAACATATCATACTTATCACTCACTCCCTTGATCACATAAAAGTCACTTTCATCCACCACTACCCCTCCGATTTCTACATTTTCACGCACCACTCCCACCACAGGCATACCCAAATTTCCTATTCCTCGTACCTCCCCTTTACACTGCCCAATTTCACACTCACTCTGCAACTTGTCGCATCCATTCTTAAAAAGAACATTGACACTGCACCCAGTATCAATCAAAGCAACCAAACACACCCATTTGCATCTCACTTTTACACTCATACATTCATGAGCTCCATCCCCAAACGCTTTTTCATGTAACAATCCTTCACGCACATCCATCACTCCTACTGCCCGCATACCAGAGGACCCACCCAACTGAATCCCCTTCTCACCTAGTTTCCCGAACTCCCAGCCTGACTCATCCTCTTTCGCCTACACACACTCACCACGTGACCTTCCATTCCACATTCAACACATTTCGCACGCTGTTCTTTACACATCCTAGCATAATGCCCGTTCTTCCCACAGTTACCGCAAATATGTTCATACGGGTACCCCGACATCCACTAGCTATGTGCCCTGCCTGTCCACACCTATAACATTTAATATCCCTATCTTTCCTTACATCAATCACTCCAAAGGGCCCGTCCAGGGGGGGGAGGGGTTAAATTTTCGGCCCGTTTGCCCACACCCGAAACACGCTCCTAACGCCCACCGACATTCATTCTTCCTGTGTCCAGGCTTACCACATCTATAACACTGCTGCTGCTCTCGCTCACAACTAACTGACCGTACTCTTCCGACACTCGCACTCCTATCTCTTTTTGGGCTAACTACAGTCACGTTACTTGCCCTAACGCTCCTATCTACCACTCGCTCTGCCATTCGCCTCGGCCCTTCTAAAACTGCCTCCCTATAGCTTTTAAACTCTGGTACAACCTCAGCTACTTCAGTCCTAACACTAATACTTCTACTCTCTTTCATACACCTATCTAACTCGTAATCCTCTACTATTTCTAAAATGTCGTTCCATGTTAACCTTTCATTCGTCCATCGCATTTTCTCCTTACGTTTCAGATTTATAAACTCATATACACTCTCTGGTACAGTTGCCAACAACTTTCGCACTAACTCGTTTATCCCTTCATCCCCAAACTTTTTCCTAGCTAATGTTTCTAACCTACAGACATACATCGACAACGACTCACCAACATTCATTCTTGCCTCCTCAAAATCTTGCTTCCTCCTATATCTAACGCTACTCTTTATCCTCTTTGCCTGTTCTACAATCCAAGCTTTTACACTCTCATACGGCACATTTCCTACACTCATAATTACCCTATACATATTCAACAAAAATCCCGTCAAAAAGTTACCTAACTCTCTTGTTATCCCCATACTTTGCCTCACAATACCTCTCATATTCCTCAAAAAAGTCCCTTATGCCCCTACTACCATATTCCTCGTATTGTGGACATCGGGGTACCTCTCTCATATACACAGCCTTTCGTACTTCCCGCTCACTCTCACTTTCGCTACTTCCATTCTGACCCATCTTTCCCTCTTCCGAATACAGCGAATCCACTTCCATACTCACGTCCATACCCCTGACTACGCTCTTCTTACCCTTCTTCTTTCTACTTACCTGTTTCCCCTCACCGCTATCCAAATCACTCTCAGCCCTTTCCCCAATGTATTCTGACCTAGTCTCATCCTGTCCATCACCCTTACTAACTTTCTTCCCCTTAGTCTTCTTTTCCTCAGCCACTTTCTTATTCTTGTCCTCAGGTTTATCCTTATCCTGTGTCTTCCCCTTACCTATCACAACCGAATCCCCTTCTTCACTCGTACACTCATCCACTCGCTCTTTTGCTTCCTTTACCACTCCTGGCCCGTCACAAGACCCAGTAGGCCTACCTCCTACAGCTCCCTCTCCCACGAATCCCTTCATCATTTCCTGCATCATCTCTTGCACTGCATTCATCATTACCCCCAATTTTCCATCCATTTTCTCAACCATTCTCTCTTCCGCTCCTTTCACCTCTTCTTTCATTTCCACTTTTGCACTCCTTAACATTCCTCTAACTCCCTCTTCTGCTCCTCACACTCTACCCTCAACCTCTCATTCTCCACTTCCAGCCTTCCCTTAGCTTCCCTCGCCAACCTCAGCTCCTCCTTCAGCCTCTCTATCTCCTTCAACCCTTCCATCCTCACTTTCTCCATCAATCAAACAACTCACTACCCAATTGCCCTGCAGCTTCCGCACCAACAGTCCCTGTTCGGGCACCAAAAAATAATGTGGCGGAATCACAAGCTCAAAAACAAGCTGCAGAATCCCCCCCACATATACCTAATCAGTCCAGCTGCCAAAATCCACCCTCAATCACACTTTCTTCATTACACAACAAATACAGCAGGACAATTGACCTACACCTATACAAAACAAAAAAACCAAACATGTACCTACCAACACCATACAAAAACAAATGAAAACACAAAATACATGTACTTACCAATAAATCCAGTTACTCAGGGCTATCCTGT
>NC_087214.1:47240144-47266565 GCF_015104395.2 Macrobrachium nipponense
CAGGCCTACCACTCTGGACAGAACCTTCCCCAGAGAGTTGATCACCGTGGCGGTGAAAGGCCGAGGTTCCGGCAACAAACATCGAGGACACCACCAAGGTAAACGTGGAGGCAGAGGAGCTGGACAAGGCAAACAATGAGACCCTTCCGGTAGGGGGTCGCCTAGTCTGCTTCAAACATCAGTGGACATTCAGCGACTGGGCATTCAGTGTAGTGTCCGAAGGTCTTGGATGGAAGTGGAAGTCTCCTCCCCCTATGTGGTTCTTCCAGGACTCAACACCTTTCCTGGAAGAGTATGTTCAGGACCTTTGGCCAAACGAGTCATCCACCTGGCCAAGTCCCTGCGATTTCAAGGCTCTCTTTTCTGTGTTCCCAAGAAAGGCTCGGACAAGAAGAGGGTCATTCTGGATCTGTCGAAGCTCAACTACTTCATTCAGTGCGACAGGTTTCAGATGCTAAGTATTTCGGAAATACGAACCCTACTACCCCTTGGGGCATACACCATCTCCATAGATCTTACCGACGCTTACTGGCATCTGCCGATGCCTCGTCGCTTCACTCCCACTTTGGTTTCAGACTCAAGGCAAAGGCTTACGTATTCAGAGCTATTCCTTTCGGGCTTAATATAGCTCCACGGATCTTTACCAAACTAGCAGATACCATCATTTAGGTCCTACGGAGTCTGGGAATTCAGGTGGCAGCCTATCTGGACGACTGGATAGTCTGGGTGTCCAGCCAAGAAGGTTGTCTCCAGACAGCTAAGGACACCATGGCCTTTCTCCAGTCTCTGGGATTTCAAATAAACTTCAAGAAATCTTGTCTGACTCCGTCCCAATCCTTCCAGTGGCTTGGCCTAGACTGGAACTTGGTAGGCCATCGTCTGTCTCTTCCCCCGTCCAAACGTCGGGAAATAACAAAGACACTCCGTCAATTCTTGAAACAGAAGGTGACTACCAGATGAATACAAGAGGGAGTGCCAGGCTCCCTCCAGTTCGCCTCCATCACAGACCCCTTGCTCAAAGCCAGACTCAAGGACATCAATCGAGTCTGGCATCGCAAAGCCACCAAACGCTTAAGAGATAGGCGCGCAGTCACACCCAACTTGTTGCGCAAACAATTGAGATCCTGGACCTCATCCTGAAGCCTCTCAAAGTCTATCCCTCTCATTCATCCTCCCCGTCAGTGGTCATCACACACACACATCCTTGACGGGTTGGGGGGGCCATCACTCCTGCCAACAAGTGCAGGGAAATTGGTCGACAAAGTTTCAGAGCTTCCATATCAACATCTTGAAGCGATGGCCGTTTTTCTATCCCTCAAATGGCTGAAACCCAAGAGAAGCTCGCACATCTGTTTGGTGCTGGACAGCAATGTCATAGTGAACTGCATCAAATGACAGGTCACGCCCAATCAATCATTTCATGATAGCCATCTTCTCGCAGGCCAGACGCAGGAAGTGGCATCTCTCTGCGACTCATCTAGCAGGGGTCAAGAACGTGATAGCAGACACTCTGTCGAGAGCAGCACCCCTTGAATCTTTTCGTGCTGGACAAAGTCCCAGATCTTCAGGTGGATCTGTTTGCGACGACAAACAACCACAAGCTTCCCCAATATGTCTCCCTGGTCCTAGACCCTCGGGCTGTGGGGATGGACGCGATGACTCTCGACTGGAATCAATTAGACAGGATTTACCTGTTTCCTCCAGTCAACCTTCTTCTCAAGGTACTTCACAAGCTCCGGTTCTTCCAGGGCGTAGCTGCCATCATAGCCCCAAAGTGGCCGAAGAGCAGCTGGTTTCCTCTGACATTGGAACTCGGCCTACGTCTGATTCCACTCCCAGCTCCAGTTTTCAGTCAGGAAGTCCAGAAGAAGTCTCCGCTTCATCCTGGTTAACGAGCAATCTCCATTTGATGATTTTCTCGAATTCGTAGTCCACAGACGCTTCGGCGTCCAGAAAGCTAACATAGACTTCCTGGAATCCTACAAGGTGGAGGGCACTAAGAATCAATATAATTCATCCTGGAAGAAGCTTTCATTCTTCGTCCGTGAGCAGAATCCATCTGCCATCACGCTGGACTTCTGCATCTCCTTTAAATTTCTGCATGACCAAGGTTTAGCACCTAGTACCATCAATACCTGTAAGTCAGCCTTCAATAGGCAGATATTCTATGGTTTCAATATTGATTTTAATGATGGCCTTCTATCTAAGGTCCCGAAGGCCTGTGCTCAACTTAACCCTGCTAAACCACCCAGCCCCCCAGATGCTGAAGCCTTGCCGAGGATGGGGGGCTTAGGGTTCAGCAGCTGGGCCCTGATGCCTGGTGGGAACTACTTTCTCGCTGGGCCTTGGTGCCCAGCTGTTGTCCAACTAAATAAGTCAGCCCAGCCCTTTTCTTTTTACTAAAACTTTTCATCCTTCTGCTTCCTCCCCCTATAAGGTACGGATTTTATGTTGATGACTTTTGGATTGGTTTTGGACATGATTTGGACTTGTTCATTGGATTTTGATGGAGGGTGAGGGGGGGTGGATGGTTGGCATGCCACACCTCCACCCGTAGAACTCGGAGTACCAACGTGGTCGAGCGAGGGGAAAGTAGATGTCAAACCATGCTCTTAGTGCTGGTCTGATCTCGACAGACATCATGACGCCTTAAGCACTGAGGGTGGGGTGTATATCTGGGTGGTACCCCTAGGGCAGCCCTGTATGGGATAACACTGTCCTCTAAATGTGGCTCCATGGTGGGTGGGGGGCCACCTGGACGAATCATCAATTCTATGTCTTATGGAGACATTGAAACCTTCTGTTGACGACTTGGGCAAGGATAAGGACAAGGAAAATTCTGGAAATTCCTCCATTGTCACTTTGGAAGCCTTTTTCAAAGGACCTCCTTGTTACAAACATTTTGTATGTGAAACCAGGTCCCTTTAGACTGGAATTATGAAACGCTATTTGATGAATTTTGTAAATTTGGTAATAAAGTAAAAGAATTACGGAATAGACCTGGCAAAAATTATGGTTTTTTTTTTTTTTTTTAATTCTGGGTATTTTTCAACAACGAATCGGAAGCTCACAGAGCCTACAGAGAGTTTAGATCAGAATCATTGAGTGTTGGACTTGTAGAGGCAGAAGAGGTCCCTAGGTATCTTGAGATATATAGACCACCAACTGAAACTGAATATTCTCTGGTAAAATAAGTAAAACCATCCAGATCACCAGACCCAACTAAGTGGTTGATTATTACAACACATGGTGAGAGAGGCAACCTCTTCAGGGTGAAAAGGTTGGTAATCCAGAAGATCGGCAATGTTGGGAGTCCAGAAGTAACTCACTTTGGGCGTAATAGTTTTTTAGTTCATGCCAAGACCAATGTTCAATCAGTAATGCTCCTAAATTTAAAGCTTGATCCCGAAGGTATGATAAAAGAGGTAAAACCTCGCTATAATTTTAGTTTGCGAAGGTGTCATCTTAATGAAGATTTACATGAAATGGATGAAGAGGAAATTTTGGAGATGTGGTTTGGAAGGTTTCAAAGTGCCCGCTCGTCTATGTATTATTTTAACATTTGTAAGTCCTTTTTTGCCATCTGAAATTGTTCTTGACAATGAAATTATCAAAGTTCGTCCTTATAGACCGAGAGTGCTTCAGTGCTTTAAATGTTTTGGTTTTGGACACTCCTCTAATGTTTGCACCATGAATAAACTTTGTGAATTGTGTGGCAAGCCTGAGCACGAGGAATGTTCTGGACCGGTAATTTGTGTGAACTGTAAGGGTGAACATAGAGCCTGAGATAAGAAATACAGTGCATTCAAAAAAGAACAGGAGTCATTACTTAAATCTATTGCTGAACACATCAGTGTGGGACAGGCCAAGAAGCTGTTGGGAAGGAAAACTTATTCAGATGCCTTGAAGGCACAACAGTCGGATATTGCTACTTCTGGTGCCCCTTCAGGTGGTCCCTCTTGATTTGAGACTGCCTTGACGGAGTTACGCATTTCCAACCTATGGTTGAAAATGCGTAGCAGGCAAGAGGGCTTTCGAACTGGGAGAATTATCTCCTAGTTTGAATCTAAATGTCTCAATTTTCTCTACTTGATCATCTTCCAATCTTACTTTCTTTCGCTCAGTTGCTCCCCCTAGCTGTCCTCCTTCTCTTCACTAAAACCCTCGTGTAGGTTAGGTAGGAGCTGGGTCTCTGAACTTAGGCTTTACCTTGATCCAAATGGCAGGGACTATAGCGGTTTGGTCCGCCGCTCAATTATGTTTGGACCCTGAGGATATTAATGTGACTCTACATCAATATTTATTGGGGCGGGACTACATGTGGGGACTTGCCTACGGAATCCGGGGAGGTATAGTCTCCACGGTAGGACTCTCGGCAATTTATCCGGATTGCCCTCTAAAATAACATGAGTGGGGATGATTACATACTAGCTATGCCCTCGGTCCTATCAAGCGGGTTTTGCTTACACTTGAGCCAATCATGTTATGTTAGAGCCATCCCTTCGGGGTAGGGTAGGGAGTGGACATATGGGAGTTGTGGTCTCTGCTGTGTGTCTTTGGTGAGGGGGAAGTCTTTGAGAGGAGACCCAGTTTTTACCATGGCTTGCAGTTGGTTTCTCTGTAATTTCAAAAAAAAAAAAAAGGAAAAATGGAAATTGACTATGGAACTCAGTCCCCCGGAAAATGTGACCCCGTGACACTAGATAACCATCTGACCCTGGAAACGAACAAGGACACCCTTTTGGACACTTCAATCCAAAATATAGCAACCATGGAGCCTTTTACTAGGCCAAAAACGATTTATCAAAAGAAAATTCCAGCCTAGCCCTTCGCTAGCTTTATTTGAATCACTTTTTGGAAAAGACAGTTGGACAAGATTTTTGACAATAGAAAGTGAAAAACAAGATTTAAAATTTAAATTGGAAAATTATTTACTGACTAGATACCCAACAGAAAACATGAAATTTCGTCAAACGCAAACAGTACATGGATAGTGGAAACCACTACTAAAGCCCAGTCAGAAAACTACTTACAAATTACGAACATAGATAACACAAAAATAAAAGTCACCAAGCATAATAAACTTAATAGTATTTGTGGTACAATAATCCTGCCAAATAATGACTACGAACTAATAGATAAAAATATGTTGATGGACTCGCTCAAGAAAGATATAAAAACTTGAAGATTGTGACATCTATGATATCCCAAGTAGGAAAAATTCAAAATCAATATACAAATAGCTAAATTGAAATTCGAAGGAAACTAACTCCCTTTAACAATTAACCACTACAGTGCAAATCATGTAATAAATTTGGCCATTCAAATAAAAATTGTAGAGAAGCTCAAGATGTGCATGTGTGGATCATACAACCACACAACAAAATGGGACTGTAAAAACCCAATTTTGCATAAATTGTGGTCAGAATCACCACTCAAGATCGAAGGAATGCGCATATTACTTATACAATACTGAATTAAAAATCTTACAAGAAAGGAGTGGAATGTCAATAAGAGAAGCGAAGATAGAACTAAAAGTAAGAGGTTTACAAGACCCAGCAAGGCAAAAACACATATAAAGAGGTAGTAAATAAAGAAGCGTCAAAACCAAATTCCTACAATATTGCACAGTTATAAATCAAACTGAAAATACTCATAATATAAAGGCCCAAAATTCTAGCTCGGAAGCTACAGAACATATAAGTAACACAAATTTATATAATATATTACCAACACCAGAAATGCAAGAAGACATGATGAATGTGGAGGACAAGCAAAATACAAGAGCTAAGTCAAAAGACAAAAAAAAAGACTACTTGAAACAACCCACCCAAATCCAAGAAACAAATCAAACAATCAGTAAGACCCAAAATCTATATGGAAAAAAATGAATACCGAGAAGACAAAGTCAACGAAAATTGCTTGCAAACTAAAAATGAAAAAAGAGAAACCCAAATAAAAGAGAAAGTTAAAACATCAGATAAAATTGAAGAAAGTATTGAAATAGAACCCAAGATCAAAAGCCATTTAAATGCACCCCTAATAAAAAGAACACCTGAGACTCTTCAGCCAATAAAGAAAACAATAGCAGAAATACATCACCCACCAAAAGAAGAACAAAGTACAGCAAAATTATACAACTTCAATAAAATTCAAAGTTCAGGAAAACAAATAAAGATATTAAAACAAAACCCAAAACCTTTTTAAAATGTCTATTTTACAATGGAATATTAGAGGATACGTATCAAATAATGAAAACTTAAAATCATTAATTAGAGAATGTAATGCAAATATCATTTGCTTACAGGAAAAAAAATAGGTAACAATGTTCTCAATGCTGGCATAAATTATAATGTGTGGAAATCAACACCAATTTTAAATGACAACAGCCAAGGAGGAACTGCAATCATAACGCATTCTTCAATCAAATGCCAACCTGTTCGGATTAACTCAGTAATACAGGCAGTGCAGTTCAAGTATTCCTGAAAAAAAAATAACAATATGCTCAATATACATGGAACCATCTTTAGAAAGTCGCTAATAGATCATCTTGGAAATAATAGACCATTACAAGTGGAAGATTTAGAAAAATCTAATAGAACAATTACCAAAACCTTACCTATTAGTAGGTGACTTCAACGCCAAACATCCCCATGTGGGGAAGTACATCATCTGACAGGAGAGGAAACACTGTCCTAGATTTTATAGATAACACAAAAAATTTGATTATTTTAAAATGATGGTTCTCCAACAAGATTTTGATGTGTTTATCATAATACCTCATCTGCAATAGACATCACTTTATGTTCCCCAGAAATTGCCACAGATTTCAGTTGGAAAGTAAATAATAATTTATTTGGGAGTGACCACTGGCCAATACAAATTGAGCTAAAAAAATAATAATAATATACATACCGAAGAGGAAAATGGAGGAAGCAAATTGGAATTTATATAAAGAGAAAACGGTGATTAACAAAAAAACTATTTGACTTTACAAACCACATAGATGCTTATGAACATCTAGTAAAAACAATAGATGATAAAGCAAATGAAACTATTCCAGTTACCTCAGGCAATCCGACTAGACCACTGGTACCCTGGTGGAATGAGGAATGTAAAGCAGCAAGGAAGATGACAAGAACATGCTTTAGAAGATATCTGAGACATAAATGTGATGCCAATAGAATTGCATATTTGAGATAAAGCAAAGCAGAAAAGAATATTCAAGATAGCCAAAAGAAATTCATGGAAAAAATATATTAATAATTAGAAATTCTAAAACTCAAGACAAAGAAATCTGGAAGAAAATAAATAAACTGCAGGGTAGATATCGGCCAGAACCATTACCTACATTAAAAGTAGAAAACAACTACATTTCAAACCCCAAACTAGTAGCAAATGAATTGGGTAAATGCTTCGCCAAAACATCTAGTATCTTGAACTATACAAAAAAATTCCCAATTAAAAATTAAAAATTATGTCCCAATACCAATAAAATCTAATAATCAGGAAATCTATAATCTTCCTTTCACCATGGAGAACTGGAAAATGTCCTGAAACTTGCAAGTCCAACAGCTCCAGGGGAAGACAAATATAGATATGAAATGATAAAAAATCTACCGAGATGAAAGCAAAACCTTATTAGAAATTTTAAATGAATTATGGCACTCTCACAGCATACCTAAAACCAGGAAAAGACCCAGTGTCACCAAGCCGCTATAGGCCAATAGCCCTTACTAGTTGTCTGAGTAAGATATTTGAAAAAATGGTGAATAACAGATTAATATGGGTATTAGAAAATAAACCGCTATTGTCAAACAGACAGTTTGGATTCAGGAAAATAAAGTACCATAGATCCCCTCTTAATGATTACAAGAGAGATACAAAATGCAATGGTTGGTAAAAAACAAACAATGGAGTATTTTTTGATTTAGAGAGGCATATGATACCACCTGGAGGGAGGGATTTTAAAAAAATGATAGAATGATGGGGGAATAGGAGGCAATTATATGAATATATTAGGGAATTCCTATCTGAAAGATATATAAAAGTCAAGTGGGGGGAAGAAATCTCTGAATCAATTATCCAGGAGGAAGGAATCCCCCAAGGTTGTGTACTAAGCGTGGCATTGTTTGCAATAGCAATAAATGAGATAATGGAAATGATCCCACCAGGAGTCCAAGGATCCCTTTTTGTAGATGACTTCGTCATATATAGTAGCGGTGAAAAAGCGCTGGACATAACCAACAGATTGCAAGCAGCCATAAATAGGATAAAAAAAATGGGCCGATAACAAGGGTTTTAAATTTTCACCGCAAAAAACTAAAGCGGTCAGATTTACAAAATCAAGAAAACAGGAATTAATTCCTACTTTATTCATAAATAATGATATAATTGAATATGATGATGAGATAAAATTCCTTGGTGTAATACTTGATAAAAAACTTACATATAAAGAACATATAGAACAACTGGCGATAAAAGTAAGAAAAACAAAATCCTTAAATATAATAAAAGTAATTGCGCATAAAGACTGGGGTGCTGATAGAACACCTCTTGATAAAAGTATATAAGGCTATTTGTCTAAGTAAACTTGATTATG
Source organism: Macrobrachium nipponense (assembly GCF_015104395.2). Classification (NCBI taxonomy): domain Eukaryota; kingdom Metazoa; phylum Arthropoda; class Malacostraca; order Decapoda; family Palaemonidae; genus Macrobrachium; species Macrobrachium nipponense. The sequence continues at coordinate 47,248,747 of NC_087214.1, forward strand.
CATGTCAAGTATATGGTAGTGCTTCTAAAACCCTATTAACAAAACTGGATGTCATACATAACATGGGTATTAGACTATGCACTGGAGCCTACAGAACTTCCCCCGTGGAAAGTCTGTATGTAGAAGCAGGAATAGATCCCCTGAAAGTACGAAGAGAAGAAATTGGATTAAAATATATAGCTAAAATAAATAACCTTAATGATAATCCAAACACCAAATATATGAAGAACATAACAAATAATTATGACAATAAACCAAGAGCCTCTAAACCATTGGAGAATAGATTAAAACCTGATATAGAACATCTAAAATTAGGAACAAGTAGCATATCAAAAATAACCACTCCTAAAATACCTCCGTGGAGACATGCTAAAATAGAAATCTGTGAAAAAACATTTAATAAGAAGGTAACCGATGCACAATTAAAGAGTGAATTTCTGTCACACCAGGAAGAACATAAACGGGATATTGGTATTTATACAGATGGTTCCAAGTCGAAGGAGGGTGTAGGCTATGCTGTAGTAACAAAAAATATAAAAATAAGGGAAAAAAAATTCCCAAAATATGCTCGATATTCACTGCTGAGATAAATGCTATATTAGAGGCTATAAAAAACACCTTATGGTGGGGAAGGGGAAACGATACTTTGTAATATACTCGGATTCTTACAGTGCTTTAGAAGCGTTAAGACAATACACAGTTTCTCATCCCGTAATTGAAGAAATAAGGGAGTGGATAGATATAATAGTAAAACGGAAATCTATAAATATAAAACTAGTTGGGTGCCTTCCTTCCCATGTGGGCATAAAAGGTAATGAAGAGGTGGATAAAGAAGCCAAAAAGGCAGTAAAAAAGGAGTCTATCAAAAAAATACAAATCCCTTACAATGACATTAAAACAACAATAAATGAATACTGTCAAACAAAATGGGAAAAAGAATGGCTAGAATTGAATCATAAATTAAAGCATATTAAACCATCTGTAAAACCTTGGAATAGACAACAATGTCAAAGAAGGGAAGATGTCATATTAACAAGATTAAGAATAGGACACACATACTTAACGCACAAATACTTGATGTTGCAAGGCGAGGAAAGACAGGCCCCTTACTGTGACCATTGTCGTACTCTGGTCACAGTCCGTCATCTACTAACTAAATGCAATAAATTCGAAAGAAAACGAAGATCCAACAACATATATAACATACCACTTGAAGAACTATTGGGAGAAAATGCCCCACTTCAAAATATAGTAAAATATCTCAAAGAAATAAACCTGCATATGATTTAACGTCTTATAATTTCATAGTTATACAGTAAGCGCTGAATGGCCTTTGCTGCCCCAGTGCTTGGTGTTACACCTAAACTTTATAAAACCAACCAACCCTTCAGGTGGTGCTCCCCAGGGACCCCCTAATGGGATTTCTCACGCCCCCTCTGGTGGGGCTCCCCGTGGCCCCCCTGGTGGGGTTTCCCACGCCCCCTCTGATTGGCCCTCTAGTGGGGCTCCCCACGCCCCCCCTAGTGGGGCTTCTCATGCCCCCTCTGGCATGGCTCCTCATGTTGTAGAGAGACTGGTCAAGCCAGGGGACCCTGTTGGTTCAAGGGTTCAAGCCAGATCTCAATATGTTGACGACTTCTCTCTGACAGGGACATTGCTTGACATTGAGCCCTCACCTGATCCTGTCATTACAGTGCACCGTGGAGATGATGGTGAGGAGATGAAGGCCCTCCTTATTCGTCAGAAGAGGGCCCTTTCTTCCTCTTCGCCTCATTCTCGGTCACTCGGCCATCATAGGAAAAATAAAAGCAAAATTGGAAGGGCAAGTGAAGGCCCATCATCTAAAAGATCTATAACACCTAGATCTAGATCAAGTAGTTCTGGTAAAACTGATAAGATCTCTCTCACCAGGACACAGATTCCTAAATTGGTAGAAAATTTTAAGATCCCAGCCTCTAAATAATGGCTCTCATGCAATGGAACATCCGTGGCTTTATACCAAATAGAGAGCAAGTTCGGGTTCTGTTTAAGGATCATAATCTATCTGCGATGTGTCTACAAGAGACAAAGTTGGGAGAGCACACTCCCAACGTGGGTTTTAATTATTCATTTCATAGGTCTCCACCCCTGATAGGTGTACGTGGTCAGGGAGGCACAGGCATCATAGTCTGTAAGTCTGTTAATCACAGAGTTGTTCAATTGAACACTGTGTTGCAGGCTTGTGCAGTTCAAATTTTCAATTATAAATGGATCACAATTTGTTCTCTCTACCTTGATCCATCATTGGAAAACAGAATGCAGGATGCGCAGGGTAATCTCCGTCAGCTAGAATTAACCCGATCTACAGACGTTGATAGACCAGCTTCCTAAACCCTTCATTCTGATGGGGGATTTTAATGCCAAGCACACCCTCTGGGGAGAGCCAAACTGCGACCGGTGGGGTTTAATAATAGAACAGCTGCTTGACTTAAATGACATCACTTTAATGAATGATGGTTCCCCTACAAGACATGATGTTTTTCATAATACTGACTCAGCCATTGACCTCACTATCTGCTCTTCGTCTTTGAGGTTAGATTACCAGTGGGTAGTACACCAGAATGATCATGGCAGTGATCATTGGCCCATTCACTTAAAGTTTATGAAAAATATTCCATCTCCATGTTTACCAAAATGGAAGGTAGGGGAGGCTGACTGGGGATTATTCAAAAATTCTACTGAAGTTGATCAAGAGATAAAAGATTTTCAGAGCCCATATCTGCTTATGAGTATTTAATCAGCATATTGCTGTGTGGTGCCATGCTGTCTATTCCTCGAACTTCTGGTAAACTTCGGCATCCTCTAGTACCTTGATGGAGTGATGCATGCGCCTTGAGCGGAAAGATAACAAGAACTTGCTACAAGAGATATCGTAGATTTCCGTGCTTGGTCAATAAAATTATTTATAAAAGAGCTCTTGCTAAGTAAAAGAAAACATTTAAGCAAGCAAAGAGGGAATCGTTTATCAGATATATAAGTGAATTAAAATATGATTCCCCTATGTCATTAGTCTGGAACAGAATCCGAAAGCTGCAAGGGAAATTTTCTCCACCTCCCTTGCCTATATTGAAAATTGATGGCTTCCTCATATCTGATTCTGGAGAAGTTGCAGAAACCTTTGGTAGACATTTCTCCAATATATCTAGTGCCCTTCATTACTCTCCTGCATTCAGGAATATTAGGGACGATACCACGGTTGTTCCTGCTGTTAGTTTAAATTTAGAGTCGTATAATTTTCCTTTCACCATGAAAGAATTAGATCATGCAATCTCGTTATCTTCCCCAACATCTCCTGGGGAAGATGATATACTGTACTCAATGATTTTTAATCTACCTAGAAGTACAAAACAATTTTTTTAGACATATTAAACAGTGTTTGGCTTTCAGGAACTTCACCAGAGTCTTGGAAGATATCAATTATTGTACCTGTTTTAAAACCTTTTAAATAATCCTCCTTCCTAAGAATTATAGGCCAATTGCTCTAACTAGTTGTGTTAGCAAGATTTATGAGAGGATGGTCAATGCTCGACTTGTGTGGTACTTGGATTCAAAGAATCTTTTATCTAATCGGCAGTTTGGCTTTAGGAAAAATAGAAGTACTTCTGACCCTTTGATGTTCCTTACTCGGGAGATACAGAATGCTTTTGCTGTGCAAAACCAGACTGTTGCAGTGTTCTTTGAACTAGAAAAAGCCTACGACACTACCTGGCGAGGGGGTATTCTTATGCAACTTGTAGATGGGTGTTGTGGGTAATTTGTTCTATTGTCTTGAAGATTTTTGTCAGAACGTTACCTGAAAGTAAGAGTGGCTCTTAGATTTCTTCGCTTACCCATCAAGAAGAAGGGTTACCTCAGGGAAGCGTCCTTAGTCCAACACTCTTTAATGTAGCTGTCAACGGCCTACTAGAACAAGTTCCTGTCGGGGTGCATGGTCTGGCCTTTGCTGATGATTATGCAATAATCTGTAGCAAGTCTACAGCTGTCGAAGCTTGTCAGAAGATCCAGACTGCTATTAATGCTTCAGCATTATTGGCCAGTGCTAAAGGGTTCAAATTTTCACCAGAAAAAACCAAAGCTATACGATTTTGCCGATTAAGAAGAGTGGAAGAGATCCCTACGCTGTTTTTAAATGATTAGATTCTACCTTATGAAGATAGCATTACGTATCTAGGTGTTACATTTGATAAGAAATTAACTTTTACTCAACATGTTAATGAAGTTGTATGTAACGTGAAGCTTCGTCTTAATATTCTTAAAGTTGTCTAATTTTAATTGGGGGGCAGATCGAATTACCCTTTTGAGGATGTACCAGGTTTTATGCCTAAGCAAAATTGATTATGGTTGTCAAGTTTATGGTTGTTCATGCAAGACAACACTGCAGAAATTAAATGTTGTCCATAATTTGGCTTTACGTATTTGTATGGGAGCCTATAGAACTTCGCCAGTAGAAAGCCTATATGTTGAGTCAGGTTTTCCCCCACTATTTATCCGTAGGGAGGAATTAGGCTTGAGAGTCATATTAAGAGTACTTGACGTCAAAGCTAAACCCTAACTATAAATACGTTAGAGAACCAACTGACAGAGCCCGAAATAGACCTAGACTGCCAAAGCCGCTTGAAGTTCGACTAGCAAGCTCTGCCAGGGAGGTGGGATTACTTCCCCCTGCAGTAGCTGAAATTTCGCCCTCAAAGTTTCCTCCTTGGAATAGACCATGCCTAGAGATCTGCCCAATTAGGGACAGCAGGAGCAACAATTCTGGTGATCAGTTGAGGGCATGTTTCTTGGTCCATGCTTCCGAACATGGCGATTCTCATCATATATGTACTGATGGCTCGAAGGGTTCTGATGGTGTTGGTTGCTCTGTAGTGACTAGTGATAATATCATTAAAAAGAAGCTTCCATCTAATTCCTTTGTTTTTATAGCTGAACTGCTGGCAGTTTTGACTGCTCTTGAATATATATTTTTATAGTTCTTGTACTAACAAGGTTTTTACCATTTTTACCGACTCTTTGAGTGTTTTTTCTTCTCTCAAAAGCCTAATGTCTTGCCACCCTTGAGTGCAAGAAGTACAAGATTGGTTTTATCTTTTAATTAATAGAAGAGGATTTTCTGTTAGGTTTTGTTGGGCTCCATCCCACGTTGGAATTGTTGGGAATGAGCGAGCCGACGCTGCTGCTAAGGCTGCAACTAGGCTTAGGCACATTTCCAACATGGGTGTCCCTGTTTCCGATTTTAAAAGTACCATTCGATTTTATTGTAGAGACCAGTGGCAGGCCCACTGGTCTACTTTAGATAATAATCTTAAATTAAAGTTGATTAGGCCTTTTGTTCATCCTTGGCCTCATAGCGGGATGGATAGAAGGTCTGAGGTAGTTTTAGCTAGATTACACATTGGCCACACTAAATATACTCACGGGTATCTAATGACGAGTGGAGCGGATAGGCAGGTTCCTCGCTGTTCCACCTGTCATGTGGATTTGACTGTGGTGCATATTTTGGTGGAGTGCCCTCATTTTGAAAACAAACGTAGAGCTTGTTTGCTGGCAAATAAGACTCTTGCCGATATTTTAGGTGAAGGTGCTCAGGCAGAGCAAATTATGACATTTTAAAAAAATATTGGTCTTTTTTATAAATTGTAATCTTCTCTTAATTGTTTTAGGATTCTCTTTTGGTTTTTATGAATGAATGGTTTTTATGTTAGATCAGTTGTGTGTATGATTGTTTGTGCGACAGTGACTTTTTTATTCTCAAGATATATATGCGCTGAATGGCCCCTCGGCTCCGGCGCTTGGCTATGTGCCAAAAATTGTATAATCTAATCTAATCTAAACCACCCAGGCCGATCACTTGGTCTTTGTCCAAGGTTCTCCAACTGGCTTCAGATACCTCTAATCATGCAGTAGACCTGGAGTTGTTGACGAGGAAGATCTTGTTTCTGCTCACAATGGCTTCCAGTGCTCGCGTTTCTGAGATAGTGGCCCTTTCTCGTGATCCCGGTCACATCCAGATTTCGGATTCTGGGGAAGCTACTCTTTATCCAGATCCTTCATTCCTCGCGAAGAATGAGCTCCCCACCAAACGCTGGGGTCCCTGGCGGATCCCGTCGCTTTATGCCCTGTATCCTGTCTTCAGGCATACCTCCAGGCCACTGCAGCTTGGAAAGGGGGCCAACTCTATCGTCGTACTACAGGTGCCAACATCTCCAAGGACGGCATAAGATCCAAGATAATTTACTTCATTAAGAAGCAGACCCGGACAGTGTGCCTGCTGGTCATGATGTTAGGAAAGTTGCTTCTTCAATCAATTTCTTCCAACACATGGATTTTGAGGACCTTAAGGGCTATACAGGCTGGAAGTCCCCTAAGGTATTCTTCAGGCACTACTTTAAGCAGATCCAAGAAGTTAAGCACCATCTTGTCGCTGCGCGGAAGGTTATTTCCCCCCAGTCTTAACTATGTTCATCTCATTACATTGCCATATTCTGTACTATTATCTCCTTCTATTAAAGGTTTTGTAATTTGCCTGGCCGAGTATGGTCAGTAATTGTTACCTTGTTAAAAGTGATTTTTGGCTGACAAGTGTTATTGTCATGGAATGTTAAATTTAATACTGAATTTTGTAATTAAATCCTATAAATGTCATTTGGTGTTTTCTTCCTGCTTGTCCTGCTGTTGTGTACCAATTATTTATCCCTATTATAATTGCATTGCTCACCACCTTGAGTGTTATCTAATTTAATGGTTAAAAGGGACCAAGTTTCCCTTCTTTACCCTCGAGACGGTCTGTCCTTCACCTCGTCATTTTATGTATTAAGGAGCTCAGTATACCCACTCTTGGTTGGTGTTGGCTCATAGACTTTCACCTTCGGCTTTGCCTGAGGTTCTAGTATGGTCAAACCGCTTACAGACATGCAATTCATGGAGTTTGTCTTGGCTGGATTCACTTTTCATATCACTCTCTTGACGGGAATCTTCATTCTCAGGATGGTGTTCCTGGTATGGTCGAATTTAGTCTTCTGGGCAATGCAAATTTCTCTGGTACACTTTCATCAGGACAACACAGCCCGAGCCCAAAAAACGGATATTGAAATACACTCCTTGAACACCTGAATTAGTCCTGGTCACTGACCAACCCGAACTATATCCCCACATATTTACCCACTAATTGGGTAATTTTAACTGTCAGAGTTACAAACGCTGTAGGTAAAATCTAGTCAAATGAGTTATGTACTTGTGTTACCGTTAACAACGCTGCCGCAAATACTGGCCACCGGCCACCAGAGGCCTGTCTCCTGAATTGCTTCTTGTTCGCCATGCTGTGCGGATTAGTCCCACATCAGGCGAACTTTTGGTCATTTAGCCCGACCTCACTCAGAGTTTTTGTATTTTGGATACAGATTACGACCTTGGATTGTGATTAACGTTTTTTTCTCCCATTTGACTTTGGATAGCTACTTTGTACTCGCTATGGATAAGTTAGAAAAGAAACGTCGTTGCCGTCTGCAAACACCTCTGCTTCTGCTTCATCTACAGTTCGACGATCGAGCCTTTTACTGCTGGACATGTTGGTGCTCATTGGCTCTAAAATAAACGTCGTCACCGTCTGCAAATGCCTCTGCTTCTACTTCATCTACAGTTCGACGATCGAACCTTCTACTGCTGGGCATGTTGGTGCTCAGCGGCTCTGCACACCCTGCAAGCATAGGATGAGTACCGTCACACATGATTGACATTTTTCTCGTTATTTCGTGTAGGAAGGTTCAGTGCAATACCAGTCAGAGATGTTTGTCTTGGTCAGGAGACAAGGAAACATTAGAGTTAGTTATTCAAGAAATTAGTGGACAGGTTATCATCTAGTATGTTTAGCATATTTCTAGCCTGATGAATAATTTAACCAAAATAGAGATAGTGGTAGTAGTAGTATACAGTGGTACCTCGAGATATGAAAGGCTCAACTTACGAAAAACTCGAGATACAAAAGCTAACACGAAAAATTTTACGGCTCTACATACGAAAATTGCTCAAGTTACGAAAGGTTGTTGCTGTAAAGTCCCGAGATTCGCCCGGACCACCGAAAACAATTTTAAAACTCCCGCGCCGCCAACTGAGTAAACTCGCTACCATCCTCCCGCTCTCCCATGGTTCCTGAATGCTAGTCACCCCATAAGATCCTGCTCTCCTATTGGTTCAGCATCTACCCCTTGTGCTTGTAAGTATTCTATTGGTAAAAGGATGCTGTAAATTGAAAAACTTATTCATGCAATACATTTAAAAAAAAAAAAACATTAGGCAAAGATAGAATAAAGAATAGAAATGAATGGTTATTATACTGTTTGGTAGTTTCAGTAGTTGAAGAAAGATAATGAAAATTTATGGCTTACTGTGTACTAGGAAAAGTGATTGCTTGGCGATCGTTTGATACTCGTAAGCGCTGGATGTAAACAGAAGTTTGGAAGCTTTTTTGTTTGTTTATTATTGTTAATGGTTACTTAATTATTATTTTGAAATGAGTACATGCAATAAACATTTAATAAAAATTGTGAATTAGATATCGTAAAATATAAAATAATCAGACTGCCAACAAATACGTTTTAATATTACGTTACGTATATGTTTCATTATAGCTGTCAGTAACTCGGTATCTCCATTAGGTAAAGATAGAATAAAGAATAGAAATGAATGGTTATTATACTGTTTGGTAGTTTCATTAGTTGAAGAGAGATACTAATGAAAATTTATGGCTTACTGTGTCCTAGGAAAAGTGATTGCTTGGCGTTTGTTCGGTACTCGTAAGAGCTGAATGTAAACAATCAATTGGAAGGTTTTTTTTTTTTGTGTATTATAGTTAATGATTAATTATAATTATTTGAAATAAGTACATACTGATTATTTATTACATTTTATTGGCATATTCTAGCTTTAGCTTCTTAGGTTTAGATGTCAGAATCATAGACAAGGCTACAGTAGCAACCGCTAACATAGGCTAGGCTTATTGCTAAGGGACATTTGCTAAAGTCCTAATATATGCAGTAAAAATGGGGTTGAACATTACATGCAGTTGAATATTACTCAAGTATGTACAGTACTTTGCCTTTTTGGAATCGTATTTCTTCCGTCAGATCGGCGTCGTAACCCTAGAACATGTGTTTTAGGCCTGGAAATATAATTTACTGGGGTGTTTTTGTAGGGCTTGGAACGGATTAGCCATTTTACATGTAAAATGTGTTCCAAGATACGAAAACCTCATGATACGAAGGGCGCCTCGGAACGGATTAATTTCGTATCGAAGGTACTACGTAGTGATTCTAATCATTCTTTTTCGCCCCGCTTGTTCCAGAACCAGCCCTAAACGGGTACTGGGGGGTAATGACCAATCCACAAACTTGCCAAAACTGAGCTGGCTGCTCGTGCCAAGACAGAAACAGTTGAGCTGCCTTCCTGAACTTGCTGATCCTCGAGTCTGCAAGGAAGACTTGTGCTGCTGTGGTATCGATCAGCATGCCCAGATACTTTATCCTCTGCTTGGGAGATCTGATTTCTCAAAATTTACCAAGATCCTGAGATCGCGGCAAAAGTCGAGAAGTCGATCCCTTTCCTGTAGCAACTGCGAGAGCTCTCTTGCCAGAAATAGCCAGTTGTCGAGATACCTCAAAAGACATATCCCAACCAAGGGGGCCCAAGCTGAAACCAGGGTGAACACATGAGGGGCGGTCGAAAGTCTGAAACAAAGTGCCCTGAACTGGAACAATGTCCCCTCGAGCATAAAGCGAAGGTACTTTCTGGGTGACTGATGGATGAGTATTTGGAAATATGCATCCTTCAGATCCACTGAAAGCATGAAGTCATTCTCCCTGATCAAAGTGAGTACTGAGATTGCCATCTCCACTGTGAACTAATTCTTCAGCCGACAGGTTTGCCATCTGGTGGGCCAGGTAGGGAATAGCCCTACCTCCAGACTGGCAAAGCCTCCTGAAATCCGAGTCTTCTCCAGGAACTATCGGTCCCGAAGCAGCAACTCTGGATACTGTGAGGGACCACACATCCAGCCAGGAGATCGGTTGAAAAGCTGCCAAAGGGGTAGCTTCCAAGTTCGCTGGCTCCCGGCAACAATGTTCTGCAGCAGCAAGCCAGGAGTTAGGCAAACTAGCTCCGGCTCAACCTGCTTAGTTGGCAAAGGGTTATCTGAGGGTGAATAGAAACACCTCTGTCGAGGTAGAGGAGGGAGAAGCAACTTGTCCGATCTGTTGGATCTGAGTGAGATCTCTAGCCCTGAAACAAGATTGTTCACCTGGTCCAGCACACCTTCGGAGAAAGACGACTACGGCAAGCCCACAGAAGCTCTGGCTTCCTTCTTAGGGCCCCAGAATGACTCCAACTGCGAAAGCCGTACTGAAGAAGGTACTGTGGAAGGTACTTGTGGGGAAGGACCGTCAAGTCCTTCTAGGATAAGACATCCCTTGACCCTTTTCCTTAAGGAGGAAGAGCCTCGACAGAACCCCATTACCTTCCCGAACCACTCGAGTGTACGACTTCTCGGATCCTAAGACCATGCTGGGATTGTACACTCTTGTGGCTGAACCCTGAGGAGAACACTCCTCAGGGTTTCCCCTGGTTGCCTTTGCCCCTCCCGGTGTATCCCGAGGAAGTTGAAGTGATAGGTGAGGAAGATCAGACACTCCTGCTCACCCTGCCAGCAGAACTAGCAGAAAGAGCGTGCTACGAACGATCACTAACCCACGGTGATGAACAAATCGCAGGGCTAGAAGAGTGCTCTCCCTCTGGAGAAACACTGCCCCGAGGACTGGAACGATGCTCACGCACTTCAGGAGAAAAGCTATCTGACACCGGGACTGTTCAGTCATGTAATCGCAACCAAGGATTGCATGGGGAGTAGTGTCCACCTGAATGAAGAATGACAAGAGCAAAAAATCCCCCCCCCCCTCCAAAACGGTCCCCACAATGCATCCCATCCTCAAAAGAGGTCGAAACCTCTGAAGAAGACTGAACGTGGACCTCCTCCCAGTCTCGCCATGTGTACTACCTCACAAGACCATCACATCAAACCTGGGAGCATAGCAATCACCTAAGCAATCGATCATCGGCAAGGCGAGACTTCCCTCAACACTGTGCCTGAGTAATGACAGTGAGCGGACTTGGCGCCACCGACTCTAGCTGCAAACTCGTTGGCAGACTTGCATGCCCTCGGAGAGACTCATGAACGAGAACCCAAGACAGTACTAGTCCTAGAGGCAGAACCTCTAGCACTAGCCATGGAAGTTCGATCCGAAGCTTTAACCTCTATGGTCCCCAATTGCACGCCCCTAGGGGTAACAAAGCAATTCCCATTCCTGAAGGTACGGGATGATTAGCGGAGGGCCCACCTGCCTCTCTAGAACAGAGAGACAGACCCTTAGAAGTCCTAGAAGGAGACTTTTTTTTTTTTTTTGGGGGGGGGGGGGGGGGGAGGGGGGGGGGGGGGGGGGAAGACATCCTTCCTCTTCCTTGGCAGGGGAGCCTCGGAAGATGAAGGGGAGGAGGCTGCCATCGACGAAGATGAAGACGACAAGGAAGACAATGGCACCTTGCACTTCTTAGACTTCTTCTTCGTCAGCTTCCTCAGCCCAGCATCAAGTCCCCCATTCCAAGTGCCATTGGAGTGGTTGCCAAAAGCAGCAGTTTCCAGAGCAGCTGGGACAGAAAGCACGATGCCACAGCAGCTTTCATGCGATCAGGAATGGGTACAACAGCAGGCACAGGCACAGGCACGAAGTTAACAGGAGGAAGATACAATGGGGATGTCATTCTCAGAGCTGTCCTCATAAGTCACTGGGGAAGACAAGACGCGTAACCTTGAAAGAGAAGGGCAGGGATGGATGTGACCTCGAAGTATACGGCACAGATGACACCACTACTGAAGGTGTTACCGTGGAAATGTGTTGGGTGTAAACCAGATAAGGACGTGCCACATACCCGGGTATGGAAAGGGTCGTTGCTCCTGCAGCAGCCCTATGAGTCACAGAGCAGATGAAAAATGCTGCATAAACCCCTGGAGTGAAGGTATACCTGGCAGCCCCAGTTCTGCCAAGCCTGCTGCAAGTCCCCAACCGTGGAGACAGCCACACCTGAGGGAGCAAAAATCCAGTTAGTAAAAGGAACCCCTACTTGCACCGAGGGGGAAAAAAATCCCCCGCCAGTGTGAGCAGAAGTCCCTGGCCACAACTCCAAGTTGACAGCATTCCCCCCCCCTCTTCTATGCTCAGCGAATGAAACGAAGAAGCGGAGGGAGACATTCCCCCCGAAGGGGAAACAGCAGGACAAGGAAGCTTACGAGGAGAGAGAAAGGACAGAGTCGTCCGAGGTGTGTAACCCTCTGACAAAGCCTTGGAAAACTTCCCCCGAGATTGCTTCCTCCCCTCATACCTTCCCCACTGCTCTGCTGACTAGGAGACACAAGTATAACACGAATTATTTATGGTAAATTCACTCCCTTGGCATTTCACGCAAAGGGCATGAGGGTCAATTGTAATCCTTGAGCAAAAGCTACCACACTTTCGGCCCTCCCCTTCAGGACAAATGCGCTGAGGGAATGGGGGCCTCTTAGGCTTAAGTGACTCCTGGGTTTGCATGTTAGCATACAAAACACAAATCACAAAAGCATGGAAAAATCTCACAAAAGCTTGAAAAATGTTCTTACGATGAAATGGGGCAAAGAGTGAAAGCACATCTGTTCTCCACAGCAGCCAAAAGCAAAGTAGAATGTTTACATCCAGTCGGGCGGGACTCGGGCTATCAGACAAGCAGGTAATGCCTAACCACCTTGTTGTTATTCTTCTACGACCGATTTCCAGCCTATGCTGAAAGTAATTCCTTATGTAAAGGATCAAGGGTTTGTATAAGGTGTAGGAACAAATAAGGAATCACTCTGCAATAATCTGCAAAATGGAGAGCGATATGAAAAACTTTGAAATAATAGCCTCAGCCCAACATGAGGATGAGCTTCCAACTTTAGAGTACATTTTCAATAGAGTTTACGACTTTTAGAGTCAATTTTTAATAAAAGCACTCATTCCCTCGTTAAATGCCCGGACGTCCTCAACACCTTTCTTTATATTTATGTTTAGTCACTTTTTAGCAATATATGTATATGTTTGTTTTAATGTACTTTAAGAAATGTATTTCTATCTCTATAATTTTATGTAAGAAAACACCTTCCGAAGAGACAGGTTTAATGATCTAAAATAGGTTTCAGGGGTTGAAGGGAAAACTGGCAAGTCTATAGTCTGTCCAGAATGTCATGAAACATAGAGTAGGTTTCCGACGTTGCCGCTTTGCGCCAATTTCATTCATTAAATCTCACTTAAGGCGGAAAAACAGTGTAGATTTGGCATACACTTTGCCACATCTCTCTCTGTTTCAGGTCAGGAAGGTTAAGTAGCTTATCACTTTGGTTCTGATACCCAAGCGTGACGGTTTAAGATGGAAGGCTCCCCACGACAGCAATTAAGTGCTCAGACACGAGAAGTCATATTCAATGTCCACGAGTACTTCAAAAGGGAGAAAGAAAACAAAACTGTTATGCATGGCTTTGACAAGGCAGTACAACGTACAATGGATGCAACTAAGCAGTGCAGAAGTACGATATATCGCATTTGTAAGGAAGGAAAAGACAACTTAGAAGAAAATGAAGCTCCCGTTTTTAACGTAAAGAAAAGGAAAAGACCACCAACTGTAACCAACATCGATGGATTTGATCAGTGCGTTTTACGAAGGACAGTTCTCGGTTATTATGTCAGAAAGGAAATTCCAACGCTGGATAGCATTCTACTTGAAGTCAAAGAAAATATTGGATTTAGTGGATGCAGAGAATCTTTACGTAAGATACTTAAAGAAATTGGATTTAAATACGGAAGAGTTAACGGGCGGAAATTTCTACTGGAGAGAAGTGATATTGCAAGTGCCAGGACCAAGTTCCTACGTGAAATGAAAAATATTAGGGGTACAGGAAATAAGTCTGTTATATTTCTGGATGAAACCTGGATTAATCAGAACTATACAGTCACCAAGTGTTGGATGGATGAAAGTTCGACAGGAGCAACTGGAATAAACCCACCAAGCGGGAAAGGGAGTAGAATTATCATTTTGCATGCTGGATCTGAGCAAGGATTCGTGCCAAATGCACAGTTGGTATTCCAAGCAAAGAACGACGGTGACTATCACCACCAAATGAATCACATTGTATTCGAAAAATGGTTTCGAGAGCAGCTCATACCCAATATACCACAACAGTCCGTTATAATTATGGACAACGCATCATACCATTCAGTGCAAAGTGACAAACCTCCTACCATGGCAAGCACAAAGGGAGCGATCCAAGACTGGTTAAGAAATAAAGGTGAAAATCCCCCAGAATATCTGACGAAGTGTGAATTGCTTGAAATGGTGAAAGCAGTGAAACGTGGAAATGCTCCAAAATATGTCATCGACAAAATAGCTTTGGAAAAAGGTCACAGGGTCGTAAGGCTGCCACCTTATCACTGCCATTATAGTGCAATTGAACTCATTTGGGCGCAGGTTAAAAACTTTGTAGCCAAAAGGAATACATTTAAAATGGCAGATCTAACATCTTTGCTGCAAGAGGCACTGTCATGCGTGACAGCAGAAAATTGGAAAAATGCCGTTACTCATGTTGAGAACATCATTATAAAAGACACAGAGAATGATGTTGCTGTGAATCAGTTTGTTGATTCATTTGTTATAGAAGTAACTTCATCTGATGAAGAATAGTACAGAACACATTAATGCTGAAAAACACTGGAGGATTATCTTGATTTAATTAATGAAAACTTTCTGTTTTATTTTGTTGTTTTTATTTTTATCCTGTGACGGTAAAACAAACACATTTTTGTAAACAATTTATTTATGGGAAAAATCTTTATTGATTTCACTGCATACATTTGTTTTACTCCTTGTTTCTATGTTAGAGGTTTCATCCTCATATGAGAATTTACTTCCTGTTAATCAAGACAATTTTATTTTTATACTAAAACAGTGCCTTATTTTAAAGAAAATGTCTTTTAATTTTATCGTTTCATTATCCTAAAATCCAAGAAATTGTTTTAATGGAGAAAAGTATTATTTATGAAATATTTGATGTTTGGCACATTCATCAATTCTACAACAAATATGGTGAGAGAGAGAGAGAGATAGAATGACGATGCCAGGCTACAGATATCTTCAAGAACCCTGAACTAACACCATTTGATAATGTTCAATATAAACTGATCAATCAGAATTCAAATTATGATAAGAATAAAAGTTAAGTTTTATGAGTAATAAAGCTCGAAAACATTTAGTACATTAAGGTTCCAGTATTGTACTGAACTAGATTGATCGTAGGGTACAGAACGTTAAATTTTTATTTTCATCTGAGATGGATCTCTTCAAAGTTGTAGAAAAACTGTGATAGTATTAAAGGACATTTACTTGTCTCCCGTACTTTATATGTTGCTCGAACTCTCCCTAAAAAAAATGTTTTACATGAATGTTTTTAAAATAAACAAAGCAATCAATTTTATGAGCTGTTTTCGAAACACAAGGTCAACTTAATCCACAACAACCATTCAGCTTTTGTATGACTGGAAAGATTCCAGATTATGGGATTAAAAAGGAAATTTTACGACCGTATTAAAGGACCCGGAATGGAAGGATGCTGGGATTAGCTGAGTCAGATTAAAAGTCTCGAGGAAGTTTGGCATCGCCGCAAACCTACTCGATGTTTCATGACATTCTAGACAGACTATAGACAGGATGAGAAGACAAGTGGTGTTTTTTCTGCTTCAGTGTCAGATATAAAAGTCTGTGGATAAGAGGTGTTTCTAATAAGAAGGGATAACGAAGGATTTTATACAATGAAAACAGGTGAAATGGGGTAAATATGCGAGTGTTCAATTTTCATTCCTCTCTCTCACTTTTGAGATAAGTGGTTCCTCATTGGACGAATGGGTTATGTGCTCGCCTACCGATTTGTTAGTCACAAGTTCGCACCTCGCTCTGCCAACGCAAAGTCAGAGTCCTTTATTTCTGGTGATTAGAAATTTATTCCTCAATATAATGTGGTTTGTATCCCACAATAAGCTGTAGGTCCCATTGCTAGGTAACCTATTGGTTCCTAGCCACTTAAAAAATCTAATCCTTCAGGCCAGCTCTAGGAGAGCTGTTAATCAGCTCAGTGGTCTGGTTAAACTAAGATATACTTAACTTTTGAGATATGGTGATTCAGTGATTTTTTTGTATATGTATTACAACTAAAATGAAGGGACAGGGGATGTTATTATTAATAATTTTTCTCCTTTCTTCATGTACTTTATCGGGAATTAATCATATTGGGTGAATATACGTCACTGATGAGTATTTTTTTTATTTTGGAAGAGGCAACTAAATAGTAGTTTGGGTCTAAAGATAGCCAGGCTAAGCACTTTCAGCAAAACCCATTTGCACAGCAACGAGGCAAGTGGGGGAAGGTCTCTCAAGCATTTGCTACTTCCATTATGCATTCTTGTTCTCTTCCTTCCACTTCTTCCACCCCTCGTCGCCCCTAACATTCAGAGACGAAAGGGTTTTGACCATCCTCCTGACCTACAAACGATCAGCTGATGGAATAACCTTGACTGTGAGGTTGAAAGGGGTACTTTTTTCCCCACAGAATTTATGAAATATTTATTTCTGGGATTGACCTGTGTTGCCCAGTGAAATGTACCTATAGCACTCATTTCTAGGTATAAATAAATGCTAAATATACCAGAGAAAAAAGCCATATGGAATGCCAGAGTTACTACTTCTGAATCGATCGCCCTCATAGGGTGTCGGTATAGCATCAGGGGCGAGTGGAAGCCACTATCACAGATACTTTGTTAATTAGGTCTCTCCTCTCTCAAAATTCCCCGCCAGAGAGGTGCCGTTACAATGGCTACCTTCCGCTCGTCACTACTACCTCTGCCAACATTCCTTTCATAGCACTCCCAATGTGAACCGCTTTATTTTTCGCTTGTGATTATTTTGCTATATTTTTTATCATAATGTCTTCTGATCTTCACGAAGCATCTTCATCTAAGTTGAGGATATTATCTGTTGATTTTGAACGCGGTTAGACAACAGTTTGCCCTTATTTGAGAAGTTTTTAGTTGAGGTGTTTGTATGTTGTGTAAGTGGAGGAAGCCCTCATCCAGTGAGCCGCCATGTTTAAATCAAGGTACCGCGTTACTCAGTCTTCTCAACTTTTTTTTTATTTCGATGCATATTTTATTTTCACCACTATTGCACATCACATTAAGCGTTACTGTAGTGAAATTTTACCATTTTGCTCTTGATGTGTACCGATAGGCTTATGTATCACTGTTGGAGCCATTACATTTTTTGGCCTTATTTAGAGGGTTTCCCTCGTTAGTCATCGTCCTTCATGAGCGATTTGGTTCCCTCACGAGAGTGCTGTTTTATTTTTCATCTACTTCATGTGTGAGTAGTGTGTTTGAGGCGGGCTAGGCTAGCTAGCCTAGTACTATGCCTGTTATTAATTTTGGAGGTAAAGGAAAGCCCTCATCCATCCGCTATGCTCATGCATGTTGTGTGTATGGTATTATTTGTATTATCTTATTATGATTCATTAGCGATATGCTAATTCTATTTTGATGAGGTTAGTTTTGGAAGTCCTACACAATTTTACCAACCCTAGCCTACCTGACCAGATCGAGGCCTAGGTTTTGGAGGGGGTAGGCTAGTCGTTT
>NC_087214.1:47267065-47316713 GCF_015104395.2 Macrobrachium nipponense
GACCCTTTCCATACCCGGGTATGTTGGCCACGTCCTTATCTGGTTATACCCAACACATTTCCACGGTAACATCCCTCATAGTGGTGTCATCTGTCGTTATACTATCGAGGTTTCACATACCATCCTGCCCCTTCCTCTTTCAGGTTACGCGGTCTTGTCTTCCCCAGTGACTTATGAGGACAGCTCTGAGAATGACATCCCCATTGTATCTTCCTCCTGTTAACTTCGTGCCTGTGCCTGTGCCTGCAGTTGTACCCATTCCTGATCGCATGAAAGCTGCTGTGGCATCGGTGCTTTCTGTCCCAGCTGCTCTGGAAACTGCTGCTTTGGCAACCACTCCAATGGCATCTTGGAATGGGGACTTGACTGCTGGGCTGAGGAAGCTGACGAAGAAGAAGTCTAAGAAGTGCAAGGTGCCATTGTCTTCCTTGTCGTCTTCATCTTCGTCGATGGCAGCCTCCTCCCCTTCATCTTCCGAGGCTCCCCTGCCAAGGAAGAGGAAGGATGTCTTCCCCCCCCCCCCCCCCCCAAAAACCCCCCCCCCCCCCCCCCCAAAAAAAAAAAAAAAAAAAAAAAAAAAAAAAAGTCTCCTAGGACTTCTAAGGGTCTGTCTCTCTGTTCTAGAGAGGCAGGTGGGCCCTCCGCTAATCATCCCGTACCTTCAGGAATGGGAATTGCTTTGTTACCCCTAGGGGCGTGCAATTGGGGACCATAGAGGTTAAAGCTTCGGATCGAACTTCCATGGCTAGTGCTAGAGGTTCTGCCTCTAGGACTAGTACTGTCTTGGGTTCTCGTTCATGAGTCTCTCAGAGGGCATGCAAGTCTGCCAACGAGTTTGCAGCTAGAGTCGGTGGCGCCAAGTCCGCTCACTGTCATTACTCAGGCACAGTGTTGAGGGAAGTCTCGCCTTGCCGATGATCGATTGCTTAGGTGATTGCTATGCTCCCAGGTTTGATGTGATGGTCTTGTGAGGTAGTACACATGGCGAGACTGGGAGGAGGTCCACGTTCAGTCTTCTTCAGAGGTTTCGACCTCTTCGAGGACTGGGATGCATTGTGGGGACCGTTTTTGCTCTTGTCATTCTTCATTCAGGTGGACACTACTCCCCACGCAATCCTTGGTTGCGATTACATGACTGAACAGTCCCGGTGTCAGATAGCTTTTCTCCTGAAGTGCGTGAGCATCGTTCCAGTCCTCGGGGCAGTGTTTCTCCAGAGGGAGAGCACTCTTCTAGCCCTGCGATTTGTTCATCACCGTGGGTTAGTGATCGTTCGTAGCATGCTCTTTCTGCTAGTTATGCTGGCAGGGTGAGCAGGAGTGTCTGATCTTCCTCACCTATCACTTCAACTTCCTCGGGATACACCGGGAGGGGCAAAGGCAACCAGGGGAAACCCTGAGGAGTGTTCTCCTCAGGGTTCAGCCACAAGAGTGTACAATCCCAGCATGGTCTTAGGATCCGAGAAGTCGTACACTCGAGTGGTTCGGGAAGGTAATGGGGTTCTGTCGAGGCTCTTCCTCCTTAAGGAAAAGGGTCAAGGGATGTCTTATCCTAGAAGGACTTGACGGTCCTTCCCCACAAGTACCTTCCACAGTACCTTCTTCAGTACGGCTTTCGCAGTTGGAGTCATTCTGGGGCCCTAAGAAGGAAGCCAGAGCTTCTGTGGGCTTGCCGTAGTCGTCTTTCTCCGAAGGTGTGCTGGACCAGGTGAACAATCTTGTTTCAGGGCTAGAGATCTCACTCAGATCCAACAGATCGGACAAGCTGCTTCTCCCTCCTCTACCTCGACAGAGGTGTTTCTATTCACCCTCAGATAACCCTTTGCCAACTAAGCAGGTTGAGCCGGAGCTAGTTCGCCTAACTCCTGGCTTGCTGCTGCAGAACATTGTTGCCGGGAGCCAGCGAACTTGGAAGCTACCCCTATGGCAGCTTTTCAACCGATCTCCTGGTTGGATGTGTGGTCCCTCACAGTATCCAGAGTTGCTGCTTCGGGACCGATAGTTCCTGGAGAAGACTCGGATTTCAGGAGGCTTTGCCAGTCTGGAGGTAGGGCTATTCCCTACCTGGCCCACCAGATGGCAAACCTGTCGGCTGAAGAATTAGTTCACAGTGGAGATGGCAATCTCAGTACTCACTTTGATCAGGGAGAATGACTTCATGCTTTCAGTGGATCTGAAGGATGCATATTTCCAAATACTCATCCATCAGTCACCCAGAAAGTACCTTCGCTTTATGCTCGAGGGGACATTGTTCCAGTTCAGGGCACTTTGTTTCAGACTTTCGACCGCCCCTCATGTGTTCACGAGTGTGTTCACCCTGGTTTCAGCTTGGGCCCCCTTGGTCAAGATATGTCTTTTGAGGTATCTCGACAACTGGCTATTTCTGGCAAGAGAGCTCTCGCAGTTGCTACAGGAAAGGGATCGACTTCTCGACTTTTGCCGCGATCTCAGGATCTTGGTAAATTTTGAGAAATCAGATCTCCCAAGCAGAGGATAAAGTATCTGGGCATGCTGATCGATACCACAGCAGCACATGTCTTCCTTGCAGACTCGAGGATCAGCAAGTTCAGGAAAGCAGCTCAACTGTTTCTGTCTTGGCACGAGCAGCCAGCTCAGTTTTGGCAAGTTGTGATTGGTCATTACCCCCAGCACCCGTTAGGGCTGGTTCTGGAACAAGCAGGGGGCTGAAAAAGAATGATTAGAATCAACTACAGTAGTACCTCGAGATACGAAATTAATCCGTTCCGAGGCGCCCTTCGTATCATGAGGTTTTCGTATCTTGGAACACATTTTACATGTAAAATGGCTAATCCGTTCCAAGCCCTACAAAAACACCCCAGTAAATTATATTTCCAGGCCTAAAACACATTTTCTAGGGTTACGACGCCGATCTGAAGGAAGAAATACGACTCTAAAAAGGCAAAGTACTGTACATACTTGAGTAATATTCAACTGCATGTAATGTTCAACCCCATTTTTACTGCATATATAAGGACTTTAGCATATGTCCCTTAGCAATAAGCCTAGCCTATGTTTAGACGGTTGCTACTGTAGCCATTGTCTATGATTCTGACATCTAAACCTAAGAAGCTAAAAGCTTAGAATATGCCAATAAAATGTATAAATTTCATCAAGTTAGTTAACTTAATTTCAAATAATTATTATTAAGTCATTATACTAATAACACAAAAACAAAAAAAAAACCTTTCCAATTGAATTGTTGAAGCATTCAGCTCTTACGAGTACCGAACAAACGCCAAGCAATCACTTTTCCTTGGACACAGTAAGCCATAAATTTTCATTAGTATCTCTCTTCAACTAATGAAACTACCAAACAGTATAATAACCATTCATTTCTATTCTTTATTCTATCTTTACCTAATGGAGATACCGAGTTACTGACAGCTATAATGAAACATATACGTAACGTAATATTAAAACCTATTTGTTGGCAGTCTGATTATTTTATATTTTACGATATCTAATTCACAATTTTTTTATTAAATGTATTGCATGTACTCATTTCAAATAATTATTAACCCTTAAACGCCGACTGGACGTATTTTACGTCGACATTTTTTGTCTCTCGGGTGCCGACTGGACGTATTTTACGTCGACATACAAAAGTTTTTTGTTTTAAAAATTCGCGGGAAAAATACTTTTAGGGCCTACAGCCAAAAACTCTTGAATCACGCGCCTTGGGGCGGGGATGCTGGGAGTTCACGGATCAAGGTGTTGTTTATTTTACAATCGTTACGCAGGCGCGCAAGCGCGAATTTCTTTCTTGCCGCACTAAAAAGTATCTGACAAAATCTCAGTAATTATTTCGTCACTTTGACATAATTTTTGGTACCATTTTAAATTAGCCGTTACATGGAGTATTATATATGAAAATGTACGCATTTTTTTATAAGAAATACAAACATATGAAGAAACACAAAAAAATACATGATTGTAGCTTTTATCAATTTTGAGATATTTTCATATAAATAACGATAAGTGCCAAAATTTCAACCTTCGGTCAACTTTGACTCTATCGAAATGGTCGAAAAGCGCAATTGTAAGCTAAAACTCTAATATTTTAGTAATATTCAATCATTTAACTTAATTTTGCAACTAATTGGAAGTCTCTAGCTCAATATTTCGATTTATGGTGAATTTATGAAAAAACTTTTTCCTTACGTCCGCGCGGTAACTCTTCCGAAAAAATCATACATGCGATTGTGGTAATGTTTGCACCATTTTAAAATTAGCCGTTATATAAAGTTTTATATATGGAAATGTGCGCAATTTCATGCACAATACAACTAAAAACAACCCATGGTTGTAGCTTATATCAATTTTGAAATATTTTCATATTAAAAATGATGTGACAAATTTTAAATTTTCAACCTTCGGTCAACTTGGACTCTACCGAAATGGTCGAAAAAAACGCAATTGTAAGCTAAACGCTTATATTCTAGTAATATTCAAGCATTTACCTTCGTTTACAACAAATTGGAAGTCTCTAGCACAATATTTCGATTTATGGTGAATTTATGAAAAAAATAACATTTTCTTTACGTCCGCAGCGGTAACTCTTTCCGAAAAAACAAAAAATCATACGTGCGATTGTGGTAATGTTTGCACATTTTAAATTAGCCGTTACATAAAGTGTTTTATATATGGAAAATGTGCGCCAATTCCATGTAGAATACAACAAGAAAATAATTGAAGGTTGTAGCTTTTCTCATTTTTGAAATATTTGTATATAAATCACGATAAATAGAAAAAAAACCACGTTCGGTCAACTTTGACTCTACCGAAATGGTCGAAAAACGCAATTGTAAGCTAAAACTCTTACAGTCTAGTAATATTCAGTCATTTATCTTCATCTTGAAACAAATTCGAAGTCTCTAGCACAATATTTAGATTTATAGTGAAATTTTTAAAAAATCTTTCCTTCCCTCCGCGCGCGGATTCTTCACCACAAATCTCCGAAATGCGTACGTTCCATTCTCGGAATATTTGCTCCGTTTCATATTAGGCATTTCATAGAGTTTTATATATTAAAATGTGCGCAATTTCATGTAGAATAAAACGAAAAATATTTGAAGGTTGTAGCTTTTCTTATTTCCGAAATAATTGCATATAAAAAATATATATATAAAAAATTCGACATTCGGTCAACTTTACCTAGTCAGATATGGTCGAAAAACTGCATTTGTAAGCTAATAGTTTCTTACAGTATAGTATATTAAATCATTTGTCTTCATTTTGAAAGAAATTGGAAGTCTCTAGGACAATATTTAGATTTATGGTGAATATTTGAAAAAAATATTTGTTTACGTCCGTGCGTTACGAATTCATGCATTATTTTGTGATAATATTTTCTCTGTGTTGCTTTTATCGTTTTACAATGTGTTATATACCAAAATGATCGCAATTTAGTGTACATTACAACGAAAAAAAAGTAACTCGTTACCTTTAACCGTTTTGCTCACAGCGCGATTTGAATATAATTATATATGAAATTTCGTTTTTGCGCTATCATATATCGCATTATTTATATATGATAATGATAATTTTTTTCATTTCTGATGGTTGCATACTAAACTTCAGCCAATGACAAAAAAAAGGAGCCAAAAATGAACTCTTAATCTTGAAAACTAAGCGCGCTGTGATTTTTTGAAAAAAATATTTTTTCCGCTTCCGCGCTCGCTCTGAAACACTTCCGGCACACGGGAGACATTTTTTTTTTTACCGCTTCGGCGTTTAAGGGTTAAGTAACCATTAACAATAAAAAACAAACAAAAAAGCTTCCAAACTTCTGTTTACATCCAGCACTTACGAGTATCGAACGATCGCCAAGCAATCACTTTTCCTAGTACACAGTAAGCCATAAATTTTCATTATCTTTCTTCAACTACTGAAACTACCAAACAGTATAATAACCATTCATTTCTATTCTTTATTCTATCTTTGCCTAATGTTTTTTTTTTTATTAAATGTATTGCAATATTAAGTTTTTCAATTTACAGCATCCTTTTACCAATAGAATACTTACAAGCACAAGGGGTAGATGCTGACCAATAGGAGAGCAGGATCTTATGGGGTGACTAGCATCAGGAACCAATGGGAGAGCGGGAGGATGGTGGCGAGTTTACTCAGTTGGCGGCGCGGGAGTTTTAAAATTGTTTTCGGTGGTCCGGGCGAATCTCGGGACTTTACAGCAACAACCTTTCGTAACTTGAGCAATTTTCGTATGTAGAGCCGTAAAATTTTTCGTGTTAGCTTTTGTATCTCGAGTTTTTCGTAAGTTGAGCCTTTCATATCTCGAGGTACCACTGTATACTACTACTACCACTATCTCTATTTTGGTTAAATTATTCATCAGGCTAGAAATATGCTAAACATACTAGATGATAACCTGTCCCACTAATATTCTTGAATAACTCACTCTAATGTTTCCTTGTCTCCTGACCAAGACAAACATCTCTGACTGGTATTGCACTGAACCTTCCTACACAAAAATAACGAGAAAAATGTCAATCATGTGTGGGGACAGTATCCATTCCTATGCTGCAGGGTGTGCAGAGCCGCTGAGCACCAACATGCCCAGCAGTAGAAGGTTCGATCGTCAAACTGTAGATGAAGTAGAAGCAGAGGCATTTGCAGACAGTGACGACGTTTATTTTAGAGCCAATGAGCACCAACATGTCCAGCAGTAAAAGGCTCGATCGTCGAACTGTAGATGAAGCAAAAGCAGAGGTGTTTGCAGACGGCAACGACGTTTCTTTTCTAACTTATCCATAGCGAGTACAAAGTAGCCATCCAAAGTCAAATGGGAGAAAAAAACGTTAAATCACAATCCAAGGTCGTAATCTGTATCCAAAATACAAAAACTCTGAGTGAGGTCGGGCTAAATGACCAAAAGTTCGCCTGATGTGGGACTAATCCGCACAGCATGGCGAACAAGAAGCAATTGAGGAGACAGGCCTCTGGTGGCCGGTGGCCAGTATTTGCGGCAGCGTTGTTAACGGTAACACAAGTACATAACTCATTTGACTAGATTTTACCTGCAGCGTTTGTAACTCTGACAGTTAAAATTACCCAATTAGTGGGTAAATATGTGGGGATATAGTTCGGGTTGGTCAGTGACCAGGACTAATTCAGGTGTTCAAGGAGTGTATTTCAATATCCGTTTTTTGGGCTCGGGCTGTGTTGTCCTGATGAAAGTGTACCAGAGAAATTTGCATTGCTCAGAAGACTAAATTCGACCATACCAGGAACACCATCCTGAGAATGAAGATTCCCGTCAAGAGAGTGATATGAAAAGTGAATCCAGCCAAGACAAACTCCATGAATTGCATGTCTGTAAGCGGTTTGACCATACTAGAACCTCAGGCAAAGCCGAAGGTGAAAGTCTATGAACCAACCAAGAGTGGGTATACTGAGCTCCTTAACACATAAAATGACGAGGTGAAGGACAGACCGTCTCGAGGGTAAAGAAGGGAAACTTGGTCCCTTTTAACCATTAAATTAGATAACACTCAAGGTGGTGAGCAATGCAATTATAATAATGATAAATAATTGGTACACAACAGCAGGACAAGCAGGAAGAACACCAAATGACATTTATAGGATTTAATTACAAAATTCAGTATTAAATTTAACATTCCATGACAATAACACTTGTCAGCCAAAAATCACTTTTAACAAGGTAACAATTACTGACCATACTCGGCCAGGCAAATTACAAAACCTTTAATAGAAGGAGATAATAGTACAGAATATGGCAATGTAATGAGATGAACATAGTTAAGACTGGGGGGAAATAACCTTCACCGCAGCGACAAGATGGTGCTTAACTTCTTGGATCTGCTTAAAGTAGTGCCTGAAGAATACCTTAGGGGACTTCTAGCCTGTATAGCCCTTAAGGTCCTCAAAATCCATGTGTTGGAAGAAATTGATTGAAGAAGCAACTTTCCTAACATCATGACCAGCAGGCACACTGTCCGGGTCTGCTGTCTTAATGAAGTAAATTATCTTGGATCTTATGCCGTCCTTGGAGATGTTGGCACCTGTAGTACGACGATAGAGTTGGCCCCCTTTCCAAGCTGCAGTGGCCTGGAGGTATGCCTGAAGACAGGATACAGGGCATAAAGCGACGGGATCCGCCAGGGACCCCAGCGTTTGGTGGGGAGCTCATTCTTCGCGAGGAATGAAGGATCTGGATAAAGAGTATCTTCCCCAGAATCCGAAATCTGGATGTGACCGGGATCACGAGAAAGGGCCACTATCTCAGAAACGCGGGCACTGGAAGCCATTGTGAGCAGAAACAAGATCTTCCTTGTCAACAACTCCAGGTCTACTGCATGATTAGAGGTATCTGAAGCCAGTTGGAGAACCTTGGACAAAGACCAAGTGATCGGCCTGGGTGGTTTAGATTAGATTAGATTATACAATTTTTGGCACATAGCCAAGCGCCGGAGCCGAGGGGCCATTCAGCGCATATATATCTTGAGAATAAAAACGTCACTGTCGCACAAACAATCATACACATAACCGATCTAACATAAAAATCATTCATTCATAAAAACCAAACGAGAAACCTAAAACAATTAAGAGAAAATTACAATTTATAAAAAAGACCAATATTTTTTTAAAATGTCATAATTTGCTCTGCCTGAGCACCTTCACCTAAAATATCGGCAAGAGTCTTATTTGCCAGCAAACAACCTCTACATTTGTTTTCAAAATGAGGGCACTCCACCAAAATATGCACCACAGTCAAATCCACATGACAGGTGGAACAGCGAGGAACCTGCCTATCCACTCCACTCATCATTAGATACCCGTGAGTATATTTAGTGTGGCCAATGCGTAATCTAGCTAAAACTACCTCAGACCTTCTATCCATCCGGCTATGAGGCGAAGGATGAACAAAAGGCCTAATCAACTTTAATTTAAGATTATTATCTAAAGTAGACCAGTGGGCCTGCCACTGGTCTCTACAATAAAATCGAATGGTACTTTTAAAATCGGAAACAGGGACACCCATGTTGGAAATGTGCCTAAGCCTAGTTGCAGCCTTAGCAGCAGCATCAGCTCGCTCATTCCCAACAATTCCAACGTGGGATGGAGCCCAACAAAACCTAACAGAAAATCCTCTTCTATTAATTAAAAGATAAAACCAATCTTGTACTTCTTGCACTCAAGGGTGGCAAGACATTAGGCTTTTGAGAGAGGAAAAAACACTCAAAGAGTCGGTAAAAATGGTAAAAACCTTGTTAGTACAAGATCTATAAAAAATATATTTAAGAGTAGTCAAAACTGCCAGCAGTTCAGCTATAAAAACAAAGGAATTAGATGGAAGCTTCTTTTTAATGATATTATCACTAGTCACTACAGAGCAACCAACACCATCAGAACCCTTCAAGCCATCAGTACATATATGATGAGAATCGCCATGTTCGGAAGCATGGTCCAAGAAACATGCCCTCAACTGATCACCAGAACTGTTGCTCCTGTTGTCCCTAATTGGGCAGATCTCTAGGCATGGTCTATTCCAAGGAGGAAACTTTGAGGGTGAAATTTCAGCTACTGCAGGAGGTAGTAATCCCACCTCCCTGGCAGAGCTGGCTAGTCGAACTTCAAGCGGCTTTGGCAGTCTAGGTCTATTTGGGGCTCTATCAGTTGGTTCTCTAACGTATTTATAGTTAGGGTTTAGCTTTGACGTCAAGTACTCTTAATATGACTCTCAAGCCTAATTCCTCCCTACGGATAAATAGTGGGGGAAAACCTGACTCAACATATAGGCTTTCTACTGGCGAAGTTCTATAGGCTCCCATACAAACACGTAAAGCCAAATCATGGAAAACATTTAATTTCTGCAGTGTTGTCTTGCATGAACAACCATAAACTTGACAACCATAATCAATTTTGCTTAGGCATAAAACCTGGTACATCCTCAAAAGGGTAATTCGATCTGCCCCCCAATTAAAATTAGACAACTTTAAGAATATTAAGACGAAGCTTCACGTTACATACAACTTCATTAACATGTTGAGTAAAAGTTAATTTCTTATCAAATGTAACACCTAGATACGTAATGCTATCTTCATAAGGTAGAATCTAATCATTTTAAAACAGCGTAGGGATCTCTTCCACTCTTCTTAATCGGTAAAATCGTATAGCTTTGGTTTTTTCTGGTGAAAATTTGAACCCTTTAGCACTGGCCAATAATGCTGAAGCATTAATAGCAGTCTGGATCTTCTGACAAGCTTCGACAGCTGTAGACTTGCTACAGATTATTGCATAATCATCAGCAAAGGCCAGACCATGCACCCCGACAGGAACTTGTTCTAGTAGGCCGTTGACAGCTACATTAAAGAGTGTTGGACTAAGGACGCTTCCCTGAGGTAACCCTTCTTCTTGAGGGTAAGCAGAAGAAATCTAAGAGCCCACTCTTACTTTCAGGTAACGTTCTGACAAAAAATCTTCAAGACAATAGAACAAATTACCCACAACACCCCACTCTACAAGTTGCATAAGAATACCCCCTCGCCAGGTAGTGTCGTAGGCTTTTTCTAGTTCAAAGAACACTGCAACAGTCTGGTTTTGCACAGCAAAAGCATTCTGTATCTCCTGAGTAAGGAACATCAAAGGGTCAGAACTACTTCTATTTTTCCTAAAGCCAAACTGCCGATTAGATAAAAGACTCTTTGAATCCAAGTACCACACAAGTCGAGCATTGACCATCCTCTCATAAATCTTGCTAACACAACTAGTTAGAGCAATTGGCCTATAATTCTTAGGAAGGAGCATTATTTAAAAGGTTTTAAAACAGGTACAATAATTGATATCTTCCAAGACTCTGGTGAAGTTCCTGAAAGCCAAACACTGTTTAATATGTCTAAAAAAATTGTTTTGTACTTCTAGGTAGATTAAAAATCATTGAGTACAGTATATCATCTTCACCAGGAGATGTTGGGGAAGATAACGAGATTGCATGATCTAATTCTTTCATGGCGAAAGGAAAATTATACGACTCTAAATTTAAACTAACAGCAGGAACAACCGTGGTATCGTCCCTAATATTCCTGAATGCAGGAGAGTAATGAAGGGCACTAGATATATTGGAGAAATGTCTACCAAAGGTTTCTGCAACTTCTCCAGAATCAGATATGAGGAAGCCATCAATTTTCAATATAGGCAAGGGAGGTGGAGAAAATTTCCCTTGCAGCTTTCGGATTCTGTTCCAGACTAATGACATAGGGGAATCATATCTTAATTCACTTATATATCTGATAAACGATTCCCTCTTTGCTTGCTTAAATGTTTTCTTTTACTTAGCAAGAGCTCTTTTATAAATAATTTTATTGACCAAGCACGGAAATCTACAATATCTCTTGTAGCAAGTTCTTGTTATCTTTCCGCTCAAGGCGCATGCATCACTCCATCAAGGTACTAGAGGATGCCGAAGTTTACCAGAAGTTCGAGGAATAGACAGCATGGCACCACACAGCAATATGCTGATTAAATACTCATAAGCAGATATGGGCTCTGAAAATCTTTTATCTCTTGATCAACTTCAGTAGATTTTTTGAATAATCCCCAGTCAGCCTCCCCTACCTTCCATTTTGGTAAACATGGAGATGGAATATTTTTCATATACTTTAAGTGAATGGGCCAATGATCACTGCCATGATCATTCTGGTGTACTACCCACTGGTAATCTAACCTCAAAGACGAAGAGCAGATAGTGAGGTCAATGGCTGAATCAGTATTATGAAAAACATCATGTCTTGTAGGGGAACCATCATTCATTAAAGTGATGTCATTCAAGTCAAGCAGCTGTTCTATTATTAAACCCCACCGGTCGCAGTTTGGCTCTCCCCAGAGGGTGTGCTTGGCATTAAAATCCCCCATCAGAATGAAGGGTTTAGGAAGCTGGTCTATCAACGTCTGTAGATCGGGTTAATTCTAGCTGACGGAGATTACCCTGCGCATCCTGCAATCTGTTTTCCAATGATGGATCAAGGTATTAGAGAACAAATTGTGATCCATTTATTAATTGAAAATTGAACTGCACAAGCCTGCAACACAGTGTTCAATTGAACAACTCTGTGATTAAGACTTACAGACTATGATGCCTGTGCCTCCCTGACCACGTACACCTATCAGGGGTGGAGACCTATGAAATGAATAATTAAAACCCACGTTGGGAGTGTGCTCTCCCAACTTTGTCTCTTGTAGACACATCGCAGATAGATTATGATCCTTAAACAGAACCCGAACTTGCTCTCTATTTGGTATAAAGCCACGGATGTTCCATTGCATGAGAGCCATTATTTAGAGGCTGGGATCTTAAAATTTTCTACCAATTTAGGAATCTGTGTCCTGGTGAGAGAGATCTTATCAGTTTTACCAGAACTACTTGATCTAGATCTAGGTGTTATAGATCTTTTATATGATGGGCCTTCACTTGCCCTTCCAGTTTTGCTTTTATTTTTCCTATGATGGCCGAGTGACCGAGAATGAGGCGAAGAGGAAGAAAGGGCCATCTTCTGACGAATAAGGAGGGCCTTCATCTCCTCACCATCATCTCCACGGTGCACTGTAATGACAGGATCAGGTGAGGGCTCAATGTCAGGCAATGTCCCTGTCAGAGAGAAGTCGTCAACATATTGAGATCTGGCTTGAACCCTTGAACCAACAGGGTCCCCTGGCTTGACCAGTCTCTCTACAACATGAGGAGCCATGCCAGAGGGGGCATGAGAAGCCCCACTAGGGAGGGCGTGGGGAGCCCCACTAGAGGGCCAATCAGAGGGGGCGTGGGAAACCCCACCAGGGGGGCCACGGGGAGCCCCACCAGAGGGGGCGTGAGAAATCCCATTAGGGGGTCCCTGGGGAGCACCACCTGAAGGGGCACCAGAAGTAGCAATATCCGACTGTTGTGCCTTCAAGGCATCTGAATAAGTTTTCCTTCCCAACAGCTTCTTGGCCTGTCCCACACTGATGTGTTCAGCAATAGATTTAAGTAATGACTCCTGTTCTTTTTTGAATGCACTGTATTTCTTATCTCAGGCTCTATGTTCACCCTTACAGTTCACACAAATTACCGGTCCAGAACATTCCTCGTGCTCAGGCTTGCCACACAATTCACAAAGTTTATTCATGGTGCAAACATTAGAGTGTGTCCAAAACCAAAACATTTAAAGCACTGAAGCACTCTCGGTCTATAAGGACGAACTTTGATAATTTTATTGTCAAGAACAATTTCAGATGGCAAAAAAGGACTTACAAATGTTAAAATAATCATAGACGAGCGGGGCACTTTGAAAACCTTCCAAACCACATCTCCAAAATTTCCTCTTCATCCATTTCATGTAAATCTTCATTAAAGATGACACCCTTCGCAAACTAAAATTATAGTGAGGTTTTACCTCTTTTATCATACCTTCGGGATCAAGCTTTAAATTTAGGAGCATTACTGATTGAACATTGGTCTTGGCATGAACTAAAAGCTATTACGCCCAAAGCGAGTTACTTCTGGACTCCCAACATTGCCGATCTTCTGGCTTACCAACCTTTTCACCCTGAAGAGGTTGCCTCTCTCACCATGTGTTGTAATAATCAACCACTTAGCTGGGTCTGGTGATCTGGAGGTTTTACTTATTTTACCAGAATATTCAGTTTCAGTTGGTGGTCTATATATCTCAAGATACCTAGGGACCTCTTCTGCCTCTACAAGTCCAACACTCAATGATTCTGATCTAAACTCTCTGTAGGCTCTGTGAGCTTCCGATTCGTTGTTGAAAAATACCCAGAATTAAAAAAAGACCATAATTTTTGCAAAGTCTATTCCGTAATTCTTTTACTTTACCAAATTTACAAAATTCATCAAATAGCGTTTCATAATTCCAGTCTAAAGGGACTGGTTTCACATACAAAATGTTTGTAACAAGGAGGTCCTTTGAAAAAGGCTCCAAAGTGACAATGGAGGAATTTCCAGAATTTTCCTTGTCCTTATCCTTGCCCAAGTCGTCAACAGAAGGTTTCAATGTCTCCATAAGACATAGAATTGATGATTCGTCCAGGTAGCCCCCCACCCACCATGGAGCCACTTTTAGAGGACAGTGTTATCCCATACAGGGCTGCCCTAGGGGTACCACCCAGATATACATCCCACCCTCAGTGCTTAAGGCGTCTTGATGTCTGTCGAGATCAGACCCAGCACTAAGAGCATGGTTTGACATATAAACTTTCCCCTCGCTCGACCATGTTAGGTACTCGAGTTCTACGGGTGAGGTGGCATGCCAACCATCCTCACCCTCCATCAAATCCAATGAACAAGTCCAAATCATGTCCAAAACCAATCCAAAAGTCATCAACATAAAATCCGTACCTTATAGGGGGAGGAAGCAGAAGGATGAAAAGTTTTAGTAAAAAGAAAAGGGCTGACTTATTTAGTTGGAACAACAGCTGGGCACCAAGGCCCAGCGAGAAAGTAGTTCCCACCAGGCATCAGGGCCCAGCTGCTGAACCCTAAGCCCCCCATCCTCGACAAGGCTTCAGCATCTGGGGGGGCTGGGTGGTTTAGCAGGGTTAAGTTGAGCACAGGCCTTCGGGACCTTAGATAGAAGGCCATCATTAAAATCAATATTGAAACCATAGAATATCTGCCTATTGAAGGCTGACTTACAGGTATTGATGGTACTAGGTGCTAAACCTTGGTCATGCAGAAATTTAAAGGAGATACAGAAGTCCAGCGTGATGGCAGATGGATTCTGCTCACGGACAAAGAATGAAAGCTTCTTCCAGGATGAATTATATTGATTCTTAGTGCCCTCCACCTTGTAGGATTCCAGGAAGTCTATGTTAGCTTTCTGGATGCCGAAGCGTCTGTGGACTGCGAATTCGAGAAAATCATCAAATGGAGATTGCTCGTTAACCAGGATGAAGCGGAGACTTCTTCTGGACTTCCTGACTGAAAACTGGAGCTGGGAGTGGAATCAGACGTAGGCCGAGTTCCAATGTCAGAGGAAACCAGTTGCTCTTCGGCCACTTTGGGGCTATGATGGCAGCTACGCCCTGGAAGAACCGGAGCTTGTGAAGTACCTTGAGAAGAAGGTTGACTGGAGGAAACAGGTAAATCCTGTCCCATTGATTCCAGTCGAGAGTCATCGCGTCCATCCCCACAGCCCGAGGGTCTAGGACCAGGGAGACATATTGGGGAAGCTTGTGGTTGTTTGTCGTCGCAAACAGATCCACCTGAAGATCTGGGACTTTGTCCAGCACGAAAAGATTCAAGGGGTGCCTGCGCTCGACAGAGTGTCTGCTATCACGTTCTTGACCCCTGCTAGATGAGTCGCAGAGAGATGCCACTTCCTGCGTCTGGCCTGCAAGAACATGGCTATCATGAAATGATTGATTGGGCGTGACCTGGTGCCCTGTCAGTTGATGCAGTTCACTATGACATTGCTATCCAGCACCAAACAGATGTATGAGCTTCTCTTGGGTTTCAGCCATTTGAGGGATAGAAAAACGGCCATCGCTTCAAGATGTTGATATGGAAGCTCTGAAACTTTGTCGACCAATTTCCCTGCACTTGTTGGCAGGGGGAGTGGCCCCCCCAACCTGTCAAGGATGTGTGTGTGTGAATGACCACTGACAGGGGAGGATGAATGAGAGGGATAGACTTTGAGAGGCTTCAGGATGAGGTCCAGGATCTCAATTTGTTTGCGCAACAAAGTCGGGTGTGACTGCGCGCCTATCTCTTAAGCGTTTGGTGGCTTTGCGATGCCAGACCGATTCGATTATTTCCCTTGAGGTCTGGCTTTGAGCAAGGGTCCTGTTTGATTTGGAGGCGAACTGGAGGGAGCCTTGGCACTCCCTCTTGTATTCATCTGGTAGTCACCTTCTGTTTCAAGAATTGACGGAGTGTCTTTGTTATTTCCCGATGCTTGGACGGGGGAAGAGACAGACGATGGTCTACCAAGTTCCAGTCTAGGCCAAGCCACTGGAAGGATTGGGACGGAGTCAGACAAGATTTCTTGAAGTTTATTTGAAATCCCAGAGACTGGAGAAAGGCCATGGTGTCCTTAGCTGTCTGGAGACAACCTTCTTGGCTGGACACCCAGACTATCCAGTCGTCCAGATAGGCTGCCACCTGAATTCCTAGACTCCGTAGGACCTGAATGATGGTATCCGCTAGTTTGGTAAAGATCCGTGGAGCTATATTAAGCCCGAAAGGAATAGCTCTGAATACGTAAGCCTTTGCCTTGAGTCTGAAACCAAAGTGGGGGTGAAGCGACGAGGCATCAGCAGATGCCAGTAAGCGTCGGTAAGATCTATGGAGATAGTGTATGCCCCAAGGGGTAGTAGGGTTCGTATTTCCGAAATACTTAGCATCTGAAACCTGTCGCACTGAATGAAGTAGTTGAGCTTCAACAGATCCAGAATGACCCTCTTCTTGGGAACACAGAAAAGAGAGCCTTGAAATCGCAGGGACTTGGCCAGGTGGATGACTCGTTTGGCCAAAGGTCCTGAACATACTCTTCCAGGAAAGGTGTTGAGTCCTGGAAGAACCACTTAGGGGGAGGAGACTTCCACTTCCATCCAAGACCTTCGGACACTACACTGAATGCCCAGTCGCTGAATGTCCACTGATGTTTGAAGCAGACTAGGGGACCCCCTACCGGAAGGGTCTCATTGTTTGCCTTGTCCAGCTCCTCTGCCTCCACGTTTACCTTGGTGGTGTCCTCGATGCTTGTTGCCAGAACCTCGGCCTTTACCGCCACGGTGATCAACTCTCTGGGGAAAGTTCTGTCCAGAGTGGTAGGCCTGAAAGGTGGCCTTACCCTGTTCATAGTAAGGGTTGTAGGCAGGAGAGGGGGCCAGGTAAGGAGGAGGAGTCATCTGGTACACAGGAGCTGGGGGAGGAGGTCCAGCTTGATGGTGTGATGTCTGCTTGGGTCTCTTGGTAGACTTGGGCTGAGGCCCTTTGCCAGGGGTAAACTTCCCCTTGTAACTGGAAGCATCCCACTTCTCA
Organism: Macrobrachium nipponense; assembly: GCF_015104395.2. Classification (NCBI taxonomy): domain Eukaryota; kingdom Metazoa; phylum Arthropoda; class Malacostraca; order Decapoda; family Palaemonidae; genus Macrobrachium; species Macrobrachium nipponense. The sequence continues at coordinate 47,284,101 of NC_087214.1, forward strand.
AGAAGACTTCTATTCTCCCGGGCAGGGATATCGAGGATCTCTTTAACCAGATCATCGGGGAATAGCTTATCACCCCACACAGAAGAGTCGATCAGGCGTTAAGGCTCATGCCGAACCTTGGCGCTGGCTAGGACATGTTTCCGGCATGCCCTGCGTGCCTGACAGAAGGCATATAAGTCCCGTTGCATGGCGATCGCATGGGATTTAGTCAGGGCTGTGTAGAGGTCCTTGCCCGAGTTATTGTTGATCAATACCTCCAACATAGTCTGGTGAGACAGGGAGGCTGACAGGCGGACTTTGCTCTCATACTCTGTTTTGAGGAGGGCTTCGGAAAGTAGGGGTAATCGTTCCTGAAAGTGCTGACTAGCGCAATTGTTAGCCAGCTTCCCCATGCTGAAAGTGAGGTGAACCCCTTTCCATATCTCAAAGTCATTCGGTAGTACCAACGAGGTTGGCTTGCACTCCTCGAGGTTAGAGATGGCTTTTTCCTCAGTAACGGCCTTGAAAACAGACTGAGCCATCTTTGTGGCAATAGGAACTACCATCTCATCTGGCGTCAAGAAAGATATGAGATTCTTTCCGAAGGCTGACACCTAAGCACTGGTACACAAGCGCCTTCTTCACCTCTGCCAGGAGAAGCTTATGAGCCGCAGAGTGCTTAAAGATCACCGTTTCCTTGGGGATGGTGTCGTCTCGGATGGAGGCTTCATCACTAAGCCTCACATAGCAATAGGAATAGGCCGCTTGATTAGGATATAATTCCAGGTCTTCTAATGGCCTGGCCCCTAGGCCTTCCCCACAGTGGACAATGCCATCAGCCATAGGCATGGTGACAGCACAACACCAAGGGTTCAGTGGGTTGAAGACTGGAAGTTGGGAGGCCGGTGGCAACTGACCCAAATGAGAAGCTGGTTGTGCAGGAGTCTGTATAGTCGACTTGAGAGTAGACAACTCCTAAGAAAACTCAGCTATTTTCCCGTGAACTTGAGACTGCAAGGACTGCAGGAAGGAGCTCAGCTTCAAATCCAGGTCAGCATCTAGGGCGGCGGTGGTCAAGGGTGCCTCTGAGGGAGCAGAGGGAAACTCAGTGGAGAATGAACCTGCCTCAGACACCAGGGATGGCTGGAGCTTTTGAGACGGTGCAAAGGTTGTCTCACCGCTCTCAGAAACAGCAGTAGATGAGGCAGCTGGAGAAAACAGACGAAGAGGTGTGGAGGTGGTCCCAGACAGAGTCTCAGAGGGGTCTCCCAAGAGATCTTCTTCCTCCGAGCGAGGAGTATCCACCTGCTCCTCGGTCTCGGTATCCAGATCCATATCTTTGGTATTTATATCCAATTTAGCTAGATCAGGGGTAGTGGTGTCCAAGGGTAACAGCTGCACCACGGGGACGGTGGCATTATACACTGTCGAAGGTTGAACATCAGGAAAGAGGAGGGCTCTAAGTTCCTCAGAAGGAAGGTAGGGTTGACCCTTCTTCCTATTTTTACTAAAACCACGTACCCAAGTTTTTAAATGGCGTTTAGCCCACTTCCGGTCCTTTTCGGGGACGGTAGGTCCATAGCAGGCAAAGTGAAGAAGGTCCTTGCAGACACGACACTTTTCCAGGTCCCAGATGACAGCGGAGCCACGGGTGGAGGAGCAGCCCGCATGCTTCCGACAACACTTATGCCCACAGGGGTTGAATATCATCGACTTGCAGGTGAGATGGGAGCAGGCCACTTCCTGTAAGGAAGAAAACTTTAAATGAATATATTAGAAAAACACAAAAAAAATTGGGTCCGAAGGCCCCAATCCTTAGCCTTAATTAGTATACAGTATTTCAGAGAAATAATATATTTCACAGAAATAAAGACAAGCTAGCCTAGCGGAAGCTCATGACTAATTTATATAATATAGGCTAAGGAAGGAAAGAAGGGCAATATCTGGGAATAACCAACCTTTATTCAAATCCCTCATAATTCAGTAAGAAGACACTGAAGCGGGGGGGGCAAGGTGCCAAGCGACCGAAGTCAAAGAAGCACTGAAGTAGGGAGGGGAAAACTGAACATCGGAACTCAAAATTCCATCCAGTCAGTAGAAGGGGGGGGGGGGGGGGGTGCCCGGGCCAACCGATTCACGGAAGCTAAGGGCTAGATGAAAGAATGACTGGAGGACACGGCCTAGAGGGGAACAACCTGAAAGGGGGGCCAGCCTAAAGGGAATTCAGAAGAACCGACCTTCAGGAAGGTACATTATTCTCAAATACAAAGAGGGTGTCAAAAGTCCCAAGACGGCCGCTAGAAGTGCAGATGGAGAGCAGCAACTCAGCTAGGCCACAGCCGACAGGCGACCGAGCTGAATCGGCCGACAGCCACTAGGCTAGGCTCTATTCTAGTTGGAGGGGAATCCAGGCAGGTTGAGGAACCGACACTAGAAAATGGCTGCGGCCGACATGGCGAAAAGGCGGCCAAGCTGGGAGGTTGACAACGATCGTCCAACCTTTCAGCTGACCGCTTTCTGGGCTAGGCTAAATCCAAGGGTGGAGGGGATTCATAGAAGGATGAGGAACCGCAGCCAGAAGGGCGGCTGCGACGACAGGCGACAAGGACGACTGCAATAGGCAAGTCCAAAAACAAGGGACAGGCTACCCCTGACGGGTGACAGCAAAGTTCATCCAGCAAAGGCTGGGGAACGGATCAAACGTCCACCTGAAATCCAGGGGAACTCCCGTGGGTGGAGTAGGCTTACTAACAAAGTCCAATGAAAGCCAAAGCCCAAGGATCGGATGAAGCTAGCTAAGATAAAGACCTAAATATAGGAAAATACTAAATATTCTACTGAAAAATAAATAAATATATAGATAAATAAATAAGTAAATAAAAATATAAAATTAAATATAAAAATAATCATCAGCTTTGTAAGGCGGCGAGACCGCAGTCCGCTGCGAGGCCGAAACCGGTCCTGAAAGAACTCTGGCTAAATAGCAATATAGGGGATGAGAGCTCATAGCTGACTTTAAACGTCTAAAAATATTCAACTTCTTAGGAGGAGGAGGAGAAAACAAATCCATGATCCAAAATCAGAGAATAAGTAGGCAGTTACAGGTAATGATCTATAGCCGGCTGCTAAAAGGGAATGAAGCAGGTCCGTCACTAGCTATGTAAGAGTTACATAATAAAAATATGGAATGTTATTCCATATATATAAAAAACTAAAACTAAAGAGGTCAACCAGATTGCTTGCAGGAATGTGATCAGACCAGAGACGATAAAGTATGTAGGCTAAGATGACATGCCATCACCTGTGGCCATTCATTTGTTTTGAAACATTAGTCCAAGCTCCCTGCTTGAGACAACTACCGTGACCTATAACTCAAACGCCCTACGTGATCTGTAGTGTCTCATTTGTATGTATGTTCATATGTTCGAGCTACTGTCTGCTTCCTTTATGACTTGTAAACAAGATGGTAGACAGAACAGAATTAGCCATCATCATTGGCAGAAGCAATCACGCCATCGTCATTAGTAGACCTGTACAAATTTCCTCTGAACTTCATCATGTAATCTCAGAGAATATAAGTATTTTTTATACTTCGTGTTTTCTACTAGAACCTCACATCATTGCCGAATCATCGAGAGTTTAACACATCGTCGTCATAACAAAAGAAGATAATACCGACTTCGTAAGTGATCTACAAAACAAGCACACTCCAATGAGTATGGATGTGCATAACCAACCGACTTAGCGTAAGATTATCGCAAGTCTAACATTACCTCATAGGGCGCCTTATTACACAAGGCAACAGCCCTAATATTGGTGGAAGATTACTAAAAGAACTCTACGTTGTCTTCCGAAGAAAAACCAGAATAATGAATAATTTATCATATCAGAAGTCAACGACGACGAAAGCAACAGATTCTTCAAGCAACTTAGTATCATCGTTTAGTGAGCGACTTCAGAAAACAACAAGAACTCTACAACGTCTTCCGAAGAAAAACCAGAATAATGAATAATGTATCATCAGAAGTCAACGACGACGAAAGCAAGAGATTCTTCAAGCAACTTAGTATCATCGTTTAGTGAGCGACTTCAGAAAACAACAAGAACTCTTCAACGTCTTCCGAAGAATAACGAATAACGTATCATATCAGAAATCAACGACGACGAAAGCGAGAGATTCTTCAAGCAACTTATTATCATCGTTTAGTGAGCAATTTCAGTAGTGAATAACTTTCAAGAAACAAACCCGACGTGTATTTTCCTACGTCAACGCAAGTTTCATCTCTCATTAGAATCATCCAAGAAAACAGTTTTATTGAGCGTCTCTAGCACTTCAAGAAATAAACCGGACGTGTCTGCAGCATCGGATCTTCAAGGGCTCGAATCATCCAAACAACGTGTATGGAAGAAACTCAAACCAAACCATGTCATCCGCTAAACAGAAGGAGGGCCAAGGCCGTGTGTCGTTATCGGAACACCGTGACTTCCCACAAAATCAAGCTAAGTACAACCTTTTTATTCATTTGGAGTAACTTTGAGTGTTTCCTTTGCAGGTCGAATTTCGTTATTCCTGTGACTGAAGTTATGAGACATTCTTAATCTTACTTTTTTACATAAATTATCTACATCATTGGGATTTCGCTACTGCGAGTTTTTATCTTTGAGTTTCTGTTTCCAGAAGTTCTACTGAAATATCATAATCATATACTGTGTTTATTTTATCATTTTGGGTGATTATTAATTCTTTACGTAACAAATCATATTAAACAGTGAATATGCGTTTACGCAGTGGTCGTCTGTATTTATACAGATGCATGGATAGGGTCGTTAGGCACAGTAGTGATAAGAAAACACACAAAACAAGTGGAACACCCGTACAAATCTAGATAAATTAGAGGTGACACTATTTCGGGTCAGGACAATAAAATGCTCCTGTGCAAGGTCCCGATCGCAGTTTTAGCCTCGAGTTTTTTGAGTTATACGCATAAAATATCGAACCTCAATGACTCAACTTAACTTTAAAAATACGGCTGGATTGCAAGGAATAACATGTCTATAAAAAACTTTCATTAGGCTAAATGCGCTTAGCAGGATCCCTCACTATTTCAAATTTTAGCAAAGAATGAAGTAAACAACAGCAAGTACAAACAGTTAATATTGAATGCAGTAGAGATAACTTGTCTTAATAGTAATCGCTCAATTCCTAATAGTTCGTCATTCATACGTCCGTTGCTTTATACGTAACCAACAACAGAATGCTAAAAACACACGATACGTTGCCGATGGTAATAAAGAGAAGAATCAAACAAATCGTGCTTAAGCAGACTTGGTTACTGTGTCATCTAGTCAGACGGTCAGGGTCAGTCAAATCTGCCGAAGTGTTCAAAGCATAGCACATTCCACTTAAGCAACTTCAGCAGAGAGGGAGAGCGATGTTGGAAAAATTAAAAAGGAATTTCCCTATGCATCACACGACCGTATCAAATAATCAGAGCAGGTACTCATAATTTTAATACATTAGGTTATTATATAAATAGTGGTGGATTAAGCCCTACCGTATGCGCCGAAAAAATTAGAATATCTTGTTTTATTCCTTTAGTACACGTAATATCCTGTATTTACGGACTCACCGTCTGTTGTTCGAACTTCCCTATTGAGAAGTCCAGATAAGCGAGCGCTTACAGATACCTCTATAGTTATAAAAAACATTGATCTGTATCTAGTGTAATTGTAAGATATCCATCTAGGGGTATACAAAACATTATCTTACCTCCTGCAAAATAAGGCGTGTTTATCAAAGGAAAATTCTATAAACCTTCAAACATATTAAAATCCGTATTGAACAAAAAAGAGAGACAGTTAATCAAATAATAACTTATATAGAGGAACTATACATTTGTCTCATAAATCGTAACATTGTTCAAATGACCCAACAGAATTCTCCCACAACCGCAGTCACAGTTTGCACGCAAAATCTGAGAAGCATGCACCCTCGAATGTCTTTAGTGCGTGTAAAAAGACTTTGCGGGATCTGAAATTTTAATCCTTCCCAACACTTTGAAATATAACGATTTCCGCGAACAAAGCCCTAGACACGGTGACTCGCAGCCAACAAGTTAATCTAGTAATCAAAACCTATACTATAAATATCGCATTTTTTTTATTGTTGCTAATTTTTAATCACGCCCAATCAGTCGTAGATGAATCTCTCTTATACTCCATCTAAAGTAATATCCGTAAAGTCATTCAAGCAGAGGTGATTCAGCAGAAATTTTATTTTTTTTATCTTTTATCTGAATACCAGGAAGTTTCTCAACTAGCGGGTGATCTCTGGGAGAAAAACGGATGTCATTGAAAACAAAATACGGTCTAAGGACAAACATAAAGCTACGTATATACGTACCTTCGCATAGACTCCCAATGAAATTTCAAAATAGAGATAAATGACGAAGTTGAAAAATGTTAGTAATAGGAGTCATTAGGAAATCAAATAAGCCCATATAATTTTTCCTCAAACGGTCATGCCATAAAAGATCGGACTTGGCTTATCTGCGTAGATTTCTGTCGCTTAACAAGGAAACGACTCCCGATAGTTTTCCAGTGCCATGTACCGACGACATCTTATCTCTGTTAGGTTAGAATAAATTTTCACCAGCATGGACTTACTTAAAGGCTTTTACCAGATACCATTACCTAAGTGATTGTACCTCATACACCGTTTTCAGCACACTCAGGGGACATTATCAATTTTTACATATATGCCTCCGGATTACGTTGCGTCCCAATTACAATATAGTGTTTGGAGACTTTTAGGGGATACCCAACATGCCTATATGGTTGGTCTTGTAATCTTTTCTAATACCTTAGAAGTACATTCACATAAACTAGAGCTAGTGCTACAGAGACAAGACAAATAATCTCAGAGTAAAATATCCAATGTAAGTTTTAAAAAACTGAACATGTTTATCTAGGTTTTATGTGTCTAGTCAAGGTCTTAAAGTAGTCCATGGTAAGGTGTCGGCTATTCATAACTTCTGGTACATATTAACGTAAAAAGGGGATACAGCACTTTTGCGGTGTAGTGGGTATTACAATCGTATGTAAATATGTAACTCTTCAATCATGACAGCTCCTCTAACAGATGTTACGAAGAAGGGCGTAGATTTATTATGGTCTGAAAAGCATCAACAGGTGTTCGATATCTTAAAAACGGAATAATGCAGCTCACCTAACTTAAAAATCCCTGATTTAAATAAGGATTTTTTTTTTTATTGCAACAGACGCCTCAGACCAAGGGGTAAGAGGGGTACTACTTCAGCAATATGATAAAAAAAACAGTTCTTTCCTATAGCTTTTTATTCACGTAAACTAAAGCCCTCTGAAAGTAAAGATGCAGTAATATGCAAGGAAGGGCTAGGTATCGTTAACTCACTAGTACATTTCAAGTTCATAATCTACGGCTATACTGTTAAAAATCCTTACGGACCATAAGTCACTTACCGAGTTTTTCAAAGGCTTTAATCACAGTCCCAAAGAAACTCAGCGACATATGATCATTCAGGTCTTTGGAGCCAAGTTAAGATATCTACCTGGGAAAGCAAATATCATAGCTGACGCATTATCCCGCAATCCCGCACCATACTGCAAAGAACCATTAATTGGACTAAAAGATATAGAAACATCCATGCCTATTGTTAAAACGTATCTAAACAAGAAAATTTCATTAACCCAAGAGATCGCGAGCATTGAATATCTGGGTTGGAGCGCAGAACTGTTAACAAACTGAACAAAGCAAGAGTCAACAGCAATAAGCAAAAACAATAAACACTTCGAACGGTAAAACAGGGTCAGCAGCAATAAGCAAAACAATAAACACTTCGAACGGAAAAACAGGGTCAGCGAGCAAAAACAATAAACACTGGAAACGGAAACAAGGGTCAAAAGCAGAACTAAGCAAAACAATAAAAACTTCGAACGGAAACCCTAAAGCAAAAGTATTATTTAAAGTATGTGTATCAGAATTATGTAATCAAATGTAATATTATATGTAGGTCCGTGACGAGGAAAACCCGAAGAACACAGCAGGTGACTAACGACCAGGTAGTAGTAATAATCTCTTTCATACCAATCGTCCTAAACTGGTTGCATTCCGTCATCCAGGGTTCTCTATTATGTCACAGAAAGCCAAATCACTGTTTTACTGGCCTACAATGCTTACAGATATAAAAAGCACATAACTAATTGTAACACGTGTCATGAAAACAAGGGACACACTAAGACACCTGTCAGTTTAAGGGCATATCACGTGCCAAATCAATCAATGAAAAGAATACACTAGAATTATTAACAAATTACGAGTCTGACAGAGGAAATAAAACACTTCTTAGTGTTAATAGTTCCCTTGACACGTTATATAGAATTAATAGCACTAAAAAACAAACACCGCAATTGAGTGCGCTAGGAATATTTATGAGTGCTAAATCAGTAAACATGGAATTCAACACATAATAATAATCTGACTCGGGTGGTGTAAATCAATAATAATCTCCTTAACTCGTTGTGTGAATTCCTTTCCATTGAGAAAAACCAATACTATATTTCATCCACCCAGGAGGTCAATAGGTTTGGTAGAACAGGATAAATAAAAAGTGTCATGTCTTACGAGTTAAAACTCGTGATATTGGATCCGAACTGGATTTATAGCAGGTTCTCGCGGTTTTAAATACCTTTATCATTCATATCTTGTATCTATAGAAATTGATACCGCAAGTAGCCTTATACGGTACGCCGCTAGAACATTTTCCACAATAATTCAAGCCAACCATTAATTTATCAAATGTATATAAAAAAATATTTAAATAAATAAAAAAATAAATAAATATAGGATACAAGTGGAGTCGAATATAATACACTCCGTAAGAAGTCAGGAAGGGTTACAAATTATAACAAAAAAGGAATCACGATAAAATCAATAAGCAAAACATAACCATAGGTTAATTAAAATTCCAAATATATATGCGTAAAGATTTGAACTCTAACTTAACGCTTTAGTTATGACAAATAAGCTAAAAGTTCAAAACACATATCAAAACCTACTGACATATTGTCTGTCCCAGTGATTTATATTCATAGTCAATGCAAAAAATATAATAAATAAATAAATAAATAAATAATAAATGAATAAAAGATTTTAAATTCAGGAAGTCTAGAAGTGAAAATGTATATCTATGGAATAATCCTATATGGATCTTACAGGGCAAATAATATATATAGAATTTGTATGGAAACCTTTTTTCATTAGTTTGAATAGGGAATACCTAATTTAACATAATTACATTTATTTACAATCATGCAGATTTCCAACATGAAACTAATATATTGTTCAATTTTGGTACAGTTTTTTTTTTTTCAGCATTCTTCTCGTGTGGGTCGAGTATTAAAACAAAAAATACCCAATTTATACTAAAGTCTTATCTTTTACAGCAAGTAACGTAACTCTTAAGCTGGTGACGACGTCATCAGTCTAGAAGGTGCCTGTCGCGTTTGCCGATTCAGCATTGTTCCTTTTAACCTCAATAAACCACTTGCGAAGCAGGTTGGCTGGAGAGAGGAATGCTTAGCTCATGAACTTCACATGTGGTTCATAGGTCATGATGACATACATAGCCATAACCTATTCTTATCCGCATTGCAATGCAAGCTTGGTTAAGGACTTACAATCGTTTTAAAATTAATGAACAAAATAAGCAAATAGAATTTCTATAACATCAAAATGAATTAATTTTTTCTGAACCTCATAGACAATTAGAGTCAATAATTCAGCTTATGACATTGGTAAACGGACATTTAGAAGTATAAAGTCATGGATATGAAATATTTACTTGCAACATTAGTCTATTACAATTCAAGTAAATCATTCATTTCATGGGAAAATGTCACATTTTCTTGAAAAAATTGAAAAAAACCCAAAGTTTATATAGAAATTAGTTATATATTGGGTTCTTTCGTTGCATCTCCTACCTATTAATAAAGTTTTAAAAATTAACCTCAGAGGATGCGCGCGAGAAAATTGAATATGAAACTTTTGTTAGGGGCACATAAGATCGGATTGTATCACAGCTTAATTTCAGTTAGCATAGAGAAATACAGAATCATGATTAATATTCTCTTTGACTCTTATGTTGCCTGGCAATCTTACAAACAGCTCCGTTTCACACTTCTTTGTCTAGTAACTTACTACCAGTAATATTGAATTTTCTTTGGGATTCGTATTGATATGTGTTTATTTTTTATAATTATGGATATTTTTACAGTCATCATAGACCTGGATAGGTTCACTCATTAATGCCATGGATAAAAAAGTTTGTACAGCCGACTCTTTTGAATTCCATAAAATATCAGCGAATTCATGTGGGCTAAGTCTGGTTCTTAATGGCTTTCTCCCTCCCGTATTGATGTTGTCTGAATTTATTTTGCCCTTGTGACAAGTATAATTTCACTTGCAGGCTGATTAATGGAACCTGGTTACAGTATCCTGCAGTACGAGAGTTTCACATCGCAACTTCAAAAAATCGTTCGTCGCTGCGGACGACGGCAGTCAAGTAACAACCGCCTACAATGTGAAAGGAATAAGCACTATCATAAGTGAACAAGCTTATCTTGTAGACTTCTTGGACATACACCTGTATCCCGTTGTTAATCTCGTTTTAATGCGGAATGCTCCGGCGGCTGTCGGAAATAGACTACAAAAGGGACATACTTCCAACAATTACGACCAGAAGGATATTCAACTCTACTTTCCTGGCGAAGGACTCGTGCTGGGAATGATTTTATTCATCGCGAACGTATTCGTGTGGCTTAGGATGCAGAGAACAAGTATGAGGCCAAAATAGAACGTTGGACCCCGCCAGGCAATTTTCCCCTTGTTTTAACCATTTGGAATAGGCCATTTCATTTGGCTATAGGTGGTTGTCTGGAACTGTGTAATGGACGAAAAGTTGTTCGAACGCTAGTTAAATGTAGTAGTAAACCTCGGTCATGAATCCTAATATAAAGGATCATGTATCCTATATATAAAGTATATGTCTATATATAAATGATCATAAATAACAGTCGAAATATATCTTTATGTGTACGCACTAGGAATCTAAATATAAATGATCATAAATAACAGTCGAAATATATCTTTGCGTGTACGCACTAGGAATCTATTTAAAGTGCACATATATTAATCATAATTATATGAATCCATATACATATGTATAAATAAATCAGGTAGCCTATAATCAATGTTACCTTTTATCTTACCAATAACTGCAGATATATAACAGTTAGCATAAAAATCAACGAATCAATCAGCATAAACATTAATAATTTTTATCAAATTCATATATGAAATTTTTATCAGTTAAAATATGATTTTTATCATGTTAATCTTTATTCTATGCGATTATCAGAGTACATTAGTATTTTCTGTAGCATATCTATCTTAATGAGATGAAGTGAAAAACTGTATCAGTATAAATCACGTGATCACTATTATTTATGAATATCATCATATGCATATTATGTTTTATATCTTATTACTTGAATCTGTATTTGTGTACACCATGAATTTTTTTTTACTTATAAGTATTTTCTATATCTATATATATTCACATAGTGTCTGTATCACACTCCTATAAGTCAGATGCAAGTCAAGCTTGAGTAATATTCAGTGGTTGCTTTTGGTAGCTGACCGAGCTTTTATGTAAGTTACATAATAAAAATATGGAATGTTATTCCATATATATAAAAAACTAAAACTAAAGAGGTCAACCAGACTGACTGCAGGAATGTGATCAGACCAGAGACGATAAAGTATGTAGGCTAAGATGACATGCCGTCACCTGTGACCATTCATTTGTTTTGAAACATTAGTCCAAGCTCCCTGCTTGAGACAACTACCGCGACCTATAATTCAAACGCCCTACCTGATCTGTAGTGTGTCTCATTTGTATGTATGTTCATATGTTCGAGCTACTGTCTGCTTCCTTTATGACTTGTAACCGAGATGGTAGACAGAACAGAATTAGCCATCATCATTGGCAGAAGCAATCAAGCCATCGTCATTAGAAGACCCGTACAAATTTCCTCTGAACTTCATCATGTAATCTCAGAGAATATAAGTATTTTTTATACTTCGTGTTTTCTACTAGAACCTCACATCATTGCCGAATCATCGTGAGTTTAACACATCGTCGTCATAACCAAAGATGATAATACCGACTTCGTAAGTGATCTACAAACCCCAAGACACTCCAATGAGTATGGATGTGCATAACCAACCGACTTAGCGTAAGATTATCGCAAGTCTAACATTACCTCATAGGGCCGCCTTATTATACAAGGCAACAGCCCTAATAGCTACACACTGATATCGGGAGACATAGGCAATGTAACAGCTCCCCAGTATCAATTTCCCCTTCCTAGCAGACAAGGTTAAATCTATGCGGGGTAAGATAGCTGTGGCTATGCTTGCATACAGCCGTTACATACACGATATCCATATTAGATAGTTGCAGTGGGGGTTGGAACTCCACAGACCCTTTTTTTTTTTTTCTCTGGTACATTTAGCAGTATTTGTACCCTAGACAGCTGCCTAAGGGAACCTTTATCAGGACGATACAGCATGAGCCCAAAAAAAGTTATATAAAATATCTGGATCCATCTTAACTCTACTGGACTAGATGAATCAAGTGTTAGGAGAGGGTGGAAAGTAAGATGAAGAAAAAGAATATGAAAGGAGGTACAGTAAAAGGAACAAAAGTGGTTGCAGCTGGGGGCCAAAGGTACACTGCAAAGAACTTATAAGTAATGCCTACAGTGCACAGCATGAGCTCCACTGATGGCCCTGCCCCCCTTACAGGGAAAACCGACTATAAGAGACATTTTGAGATTGGTTGGTTTGTCTTCTGGAACCCTTGGGTGGGAAGGTCATGAATGTAACTCCTTTGAGTTAATTGAGAAAGTTGAAACAAACTTTATTTCAGATTTGAATTACAAAACAAGAAAATTCTCCTGAATTTAGATAATAACAATAATAATAATAAATGAAAATCTTTATCAATGACAAATTACTTTCATATAAAATTGATGATCTAATAATTTTTACACAGAAAAGCAGAAGGCTTGGCCACAAATTTAAATAAAAACTAATTTGGTCCTCCATTTTCACAAAAGTAGACATAATTATTTAGTGTTATAGTTTACTTGGGTTTACTTTGTTTGTTTCTTTACAAAATTTATTTTTCACAGTTTGAGTAAACTGTAATTCCCAATTTTTATAGCATATTTGGTAGTGGCATTCTGAGAGGACATGTGTTTATTTAGGATATAACTTTCTGGTTCCTGGTTCATTCTTCAATATGAATACAGAATCGTATTTTGGAACATAGCTCAATGGAAAATTTAATGAAACAGGAATTTACCATGATATGCATATTATATTCTAGCAAAATGCATTCAAACATTACAAAGCAGGTACTAAACTCTACACCTTTAAGGGTTTATACCTTAGTAAGGGAACTGCAATAATTTTTGCAGGGGCTAGAAATATATATAGTAAAACACATTTACTCAGGAAGTTGCAAGCAAAACTAAAAATCATAAAATAGCTGTTTATAAATAAATCTGTTTTAGACTTCAATTATATCTTAACTTAATATATAATCTAGCACAATGCATTAATACATTAGCAAATAAAAATATAAATTCCAATTCAGAACAGTTTCAAAACTCTATACCTTTAAGGTTTACAGCTTTGTAAGGTTAACTGCACATATTTTTGCAGGGACTACAAACATATAGTAAAAGTACAATTTAACTCAATAGATTGCAAACAAAACTAAAATTATAAAATAACTATTACAAATAAATCTCCTTTATGGTTCAAATATATCATAACTTAAAATCTTTTCTTAGTCGAGAAGATGCAGTAAACTTACTGATGTTACTGAAGATGTTGGCTTTAAGAAGAGATACTGCCCTAAGCCTGTTTCATTACTAAAACAAAATTTCAACAAACTACAAAGAATTGGTGACAATGCAGTTTAGCACCCAAACTAACTTCAAACTCGTGCCTCCCCAAAAAATTAATTCATTAACGCCAACTACAATCCACCTGCCCATTACACACCCTCTGCCCACCCAAACCTGTGCCAATGCAAAATCAGACTACATACCCCAAAAAGTGGGAACAAGAAAAAAGCAAAGCAAAATCTATTTTGATTTACCTTCAGCAGACTGTAGGGCTCTTATGATCTCCAATAACTGTATATGAAATTCCCTTTTCAGCTCGTAAGAATACTGTTATTTTGCACCATATTTGAAATAATTTTGTACAAAAACATTCCCATCACAAAATTAATGGGCCCTAGGGCAAGGCTCTTATGGCAACAGTAATAACAGTAATAACTCCACTGATGGCCCTACCCACCCCCCTACAGGGAAACGACTATGAGATATTTTGAGATTGGTTGGTTTGTCTTCTGGAACCCTCCCTGGATGAAGGTCATGAATGTAACTCCTTTGAGTTAATTGAGAAAGTTGAAACAAACTTTTACTTCAGACTTGAATTACAAACAAGAAAATTCTCCTGAATTTAGATAATAACAATAATAATAATAAATGAATATATTTATCAATGACAAATTACTTTCATATATAATTGATGATCAATAATTTTTACACAGAAAAGCAGAAGGCTTGGCCACCAAATTTAAATAAAAACTAATTTGGTACCTCCATTTCCCAAAAGTATACATCATTATTTAGTGTTTGTTTACTTGGGTTTACTTTGTTTCTTTCTTTCCATGGGCCAAAAATTTATTTTTTCACCAGTTTGAGTTGCAAACTGTAATTCCCAACTTTTGATAACATATTTGGTAGTGGCCAAGTTCTGATGGAAGGATCCTGTGTTTATTTGAGGATATAACTTTCTGGATTTCCTGGTTCATATTCCTTCAATTAGAATACCAGATCGTATTTTGGAACATAGCTCAATGGTAAAATTTTATGAAACAGGAATCTTTAGCCATGATATGCATATTATATTCTAGCAAAATGCATTCAAACATTACAAAGCAGGTCCTAAACTCTATACCTTTAAGGGTTTAAACCTTAGTAAGGTAACTGCAATAATTTTTGCAGGGGCTAGAAATATATATAGTAAAACACATTTACTCAGTAAGTTGCAAGCAAAACTAAAAATCATAAAATAGCTGTTTATAAATAAATCTGTTTTAGACTTCAATTATATCTTAACTTAATATATAATCTAGCACAATGCATTCATACATTAGCAAATAAAAATATAAATTCCAATTCAGAACAGTTTCAAAACTCTATACCTTTAAGGTTTACAGCTTTGCAAGGTTAACTGCACATATTTTTACAGGGACTACAAACATATAGTAAAATACATTTTCTGGGCCAAGCCCGTGTCGCTTTGTGAAATATCCCTTCAGTTTATATTTCTAAGGTAAATAATACTAACATTACCAGAGAAAAATAAAAGAGGGGGATGTCAGAGTATCCTGACTCGCTCACCCTAAATAAAAAGAGGGTGTCGGTATGGTACTGGGGCGAGTGAGACCACTACCACGGACCTCTTGCCATTTAGATCTCTTCTCCATCAAAATCCCCCTGCCAGAGAGAGCTGGTACACAGCCTGTGCCAGCAACTACTACTACTCACCCACCCACGCTAACACCAGCGCCTCTGGTGGCCATCCTTTCCGTTAGCGACATCTTGCCCGCACATGCTTTTTTGCTCTCTGAGTTTGTGATCGCTAATTTGGATTTTTCTGCAACCATGGAACTCCAAGCCATCGCCGCAGCTAAGTTAAGTACTGCCGAAAGGTTACACATTATTTTTATCCAGACAGGATCAGTTTTCAACCGTTTTTTAGGTATATTAACGGCACCTCCTGCGTCTGGTCTCGGGCTCGCCATACCGGCTCGCCTCATGTGTTTCTAGCTAGCTTCTTCGGTCCCCCATACTGTAGTAGCTATTGCTGTGCAGTATTTATGATTAATTTTATGGTTATATTTATGTGTGGTGCAAGATGTGCTACCGAATTTATATTTTCATCGTATTATTCGGAAATCCTATGCCTTATGTCTTAACTCAGTGTTCATGCATGCATGTGCCTTTGTCTAGGTCTGTTAGGCATGTGGGGTCATAACCCCTCTCTCTCTTTAGTCCTACCACCCTGGCTGTCGCCCTCCGTTTTACGTATTGGCAGAGGACAGCTCCTGAGTAGTTGGATTTCCTACCTCCCAGGTAGGCTAGCCTAACTTCTCTTAGACGTCTCTTTTTCTTTTCCCTCGATTTCCTTCCTTTCTATTTTAATACGATGTATTATAGGTATTTTATTTTATTAGTTGCCATGTTTAGAGACGGTTTGAGTTAGCCTAGGCTATCTCTTTCGCCTGGCCTATTCGTCCTCCTACCATGGTCGCGGTGGGCCAGACGATCGCCACGAGCCACCAGCTCAGTCCCCCTTTCCTGCCTCCCTCCCCAGAACGGGGGGGGAGGCAGTCCACACTCGCTCACTGTTGCCTGTGGCAACTGGGCTCCCCTCCCCTCTTTCTCCCTACCCAGGGAGGATACGGGAGTTAAGGGCGGGGGGTGTCTTGGGTCTGGCTCTTAGTACCGTTCTCTTCCTGGGATCCAGGGGGGAGGGGGGCACCTCGTGTGTTCGGGTTGGGTTGGCCACCCCTCCCGCTCGTGCTGGGTTCTCTTCAGGTCCCTTCTCAGCTCTCTCCCTCCCTCGGTCACCCCCCTGCCTACCCACCGCGCTTGCGTCGGGATCCGCTGGCTCCGCCAGCTCGTCGGGGGGTGGCGGAGAGTAGCTCTCACATGCACCTGCATTTATTTTCTATTCGTGTCTTACATTATATTGTTATCATTATTTTATATTCCACTAGTCTGGCGGAGTGCCCGCTCACCATCCGGGTCCTCCCCTTGCTTGCGGAATTTTGTGCGGAGCTGAGCTCCACCTGTTTTGTTGTTTATTAGGCTTAATCCTCTCATGTCTCTCCGCTGTCCTTGTACCCCTTACCCTCGGTGTTTAGACCAGTAGCTGGTTCGGTGGGATCTACTCCGGTAACTATCGAACTAGTTTACCAGGTCTGACGGACTATCTCTACAGGACAACAGGAGAGGACTATGCTCAGAAAATTTTTCACTCCGGCAGAGTATTATATCTCTTAGCGGGCTAGTCCTGTTAGTAACTGCTGATACTCATGTATCTGTCCACTTACAGGCTACCAACTGCCAAGAACCTGGGTGCAACACCATTCTTCAGGATCCATGTGGTCACGAGGTCTGCCGGACCTACACCCCGTGCCATCTGCCATGGTGAACTAGTGGTATGGCACCACGAGCCTGCTCCATCTGTTACGACTTGGTGGATCAGTTTTTCGCTGGAGTAACTATATACCGGAGTAGTATACTTATTCTGTTCTTGGCATACTTATTACTGTTATAGAAACATAGGTTAAGAGATATAAACATTATTTAGTTTTAGTTGTTTAATCATATAATTTTGGGGCTTCATTGTAAGGACTACAATGACCCTTTATTGCAGGCTGCCGCCGTGAAGGACGCCGCATCAGCTACCTTGAGGGCCTGGGTCGGCGGATTCGGGAAGAACGTGTCTAGGGGCAGCCATACATCCTGGACAAGAGTATGGCTGTCTGCATCTTCCCCAGCAGCAAGTCGTCCGGGTACGTCGACCCAGCAGCGGCGGCTCCGTGCATCGCCACCATCCAAAAGCAGGTGGCGCAGGCGCTGGCGGCCCAGGGCAACCCAGAGATCGCCGAAGATGTGGCTACCTTGGATCTAAACGTAGAGCCAATGGCGGTAGGTGAAGGAAGTTTGTTAGTTGAGGTAGGTTTGCTTGGAGCTCAAGGGCTTCCCTTGGGCTTATCTGGATCTTCTTCCCCTAATCCTTCTTCTTCTTCTTTCCAAGGCTTTTGCAAATCCGATATTCCAGGTAGGACGTCATCAGCTTCAGCTGTCCCTAAGGTGAAAGGGAAGAGAGAGCAAAAGACCCTTGAGAGGACATCTTCTAAGAAGACATCGTCCTCTGCTTCTCATAAGACTCCGGCTCACCACCCCGGAGCAGAGAAATCGAAGTCTTCTTTGACTTCACAGTCAAAAGGGTCAAGAGGCACGTCCTCAGAGATAGTAACGGCCCGTGCTTCCACAGAGCCGAGCCGTCTACGTCACCGGAGCACGACCCTAAGACTAAGGTAACATTTGTCGGTCAGCGGGACTGCTAAGTCCCCTTCGACACAGAGTGGGCCTTCACTGCAACATAATGCAGCAGATGGGGAAACCTGGTCAGTAAACTTGGTTCAACGACAGGTTCGAAACAAATGTTTCCTCCCAAAAGACCTCCATCTTCACCTCGTTGAGGAGTCTCTTAGGACCGAGCTCTGACTCCCGGCATAGTTTCGGTAGAGGCTGGCAAACCAGGAAAACCTGATGGCGGGTCTCAGGGAGAATCCCCCAGCAGTTCTTCCTCAGTCTGGCATGGCGTTACAACCAATGCCAGACTATGAATCTCTTCCTCCCTTCACAGCGAGCAATGCTTGGAGGGTCGCAGCCTATGCTCCCTTCAAGGATGGGATGATAACTATCCCAGACTGTGGTACTCGAAGAATTGAGGACTTCAAGTTCCACCCCGCCAACCTCCAACCACCCTTTATGGGTTATGCTCGTCTGACGGAGACTGCAATGAGGAGGGAGGATAGGATCCCGAAAGAGACGGTGATCTATAGTCGGGATCAGACTCAGAGAGAATGGATTAGAAGTCTAGAAGATTGGGATTGTGTCAATACCAAGCTTCAGGCTTTTAAGAGCCCATTTACTATCTTTGTGGCAGAGGAGGAAACGCCAATCCCCTTTACCACAAAGTTAGCAGAGCTAACTATGCAGGCCGCCATGAAAGACGAGCCTATGCCCCAGATGAGGGAGACAGAGCCAACATCTCTTCTCCTTCCAGGATCTGAAGACCTATGGGCTGATCTGCCGGCTACCTTCACGGTCGGGAAGCTCAAACCAGATTGTGCAATTGTACAATTTGGGAAAGGCTCCCTAGGTTGTCGGATAACCTGATCCAGGCAGAACTGTTTGATGCTAGGACCAGGTTTTAGGGAGGAACTTTGGAACGCCCTAAGTTATGACAGAGGTTGCCGCAGTCACATACGGGACGGAACCTCTGTTCAAACTCTTAGCTAAGCAAAGGACACACACCGTGCAGTGTGATCTGTATGACTTTTGTGACAACTAGACGCAACTGCAGAAAACATGTTTCTGCAGGAAGCCACAATCAGGCATGAACCAAACAAGCTGCTTGCGTCTTCCATCTGGGGCTTGACCCTCTTTTCCCGAAGCAGTGGTGAACGAGGTTCAGCATGAAGCGGGACCAGGCTTAATCAGAGCCTAAAGGTCCGGTGGGGACTTTCTTCCAAGAGGAAACCAGAAGTCACCCCTTCGACTTCAAAAAAGCTGAAGAAGCCTAGAAAGTTCCCACCTTTCCAGGCTGCTCAGCAACAACAGGTAATGCAAGCAGTACCAATGTCCCAGGTGGTTCAGCCGTCAACGGCGAAGAACCAGTCCCAACCCATTCTCCTCCTGACTTCCCAGAACCAGCCCTCGACATCTTATGCTGTATCTCCGGCCTTTAATCCAGTCTTTGAAGGCCAGGCGTTCCAAGCCTTTAATGGGTTTGGAAGAGGAAGCAGGGCTAGAGGTGCATTTCGCCAAAGAGGACACCTGGCAGGGGTAAGCACTTCCGAGGCGGACGAGGGATCACGCCCCACCCCAAGTCAGTGAGGACCCTCAGGCGGGAGGGAGGCTGTTCCTCTATCATCACAGATGGGGATTCAGCAGCTGGGCACAAAGCATTGTGTCCAAAGGACTGGGATGGAGTTGGATCAAAGGTCCCCCTCCATCCAGAACATTCCTTCAGGAACCAACAAAGGAACTGACAGAGTATGCACAAGAACTCCTTCAGAAAGGGGTAGTATTCAGAGTCAAACATTTACAAAATGTTTTCAAGGACGCTTGTTCAGCCGTGCCAAAAGCAAAGGCTCAACCCAAACGAAGAAGAATTTTAGACTTGTCCTCCCCTAAACTTATTATTCGTTGCAACAAGTTCAAAATGCTGACTGTCTCGCAAGTGCGGACCTTACTTCCCCGTGGGGCCGTCACCACCTCTATCGATCTTACAGACGCATACTATCATATCCCAGTTGCAAGACACTTCCGCCCATATCTAGGCTTCAGGCTAGGAAACCAGGCATTCTCATACAAAGTGATGCCCTTCAGGTTGAATGTAGCTCCCAGGGTATTCACGAAGATAGCGGAATCAGTAGTCCAACAACTAAGATCCCAAGGGATAATGGTAGTAGCATATCTGGACGATTGGCTCATTTGGGCAACAACCGTCGAAGAATGTCTCAAAGCCACGAGAAAGGTAATCCAGTTTCTGGAACATCTGGGGTTCCAAATAAACAAGGTCAAGTCCAGGCTAATGACGGAATCTCGCTTTCAGTGGCTCGGCATTTAGTGGGATCTGAAATCCCCCACACTGTCAATTCCGTTGGCCAAAAGGAAAGAAATAGCCAAAAAAACAAGGCAATTCCTCAAATGCAAACAGACATCAAGGAGAAACCAGGAAAGAATCCTAGGTTCTCTCCAATTTGCGTCAGTTACAGATGTTCTGATGAAAGCAAAATTGAAGGATATAAATCGAGTTTGGCGCTCAAGAGCAAACAACAAATCTCGAGACAAGTTGTCAGCCATCCCGCAGATTCTCCGCAAGCGTCTCCGCCCCTGGGCGGAGGCCAAGAACCTGTCCAAATCAGTTCCTCTCCAATTCCCCCCCCCCGGCGTTGGTTATCCACACGGACGCTTCTCTAAGCGGGTGGGGAGGATACTCCCAATTCCAGAAAGTACAAGGGACTTGGTCACCTCGGTTCTGCCGGCTTCACATAAATGTATTGGAAGCTATGGCAGTATTCCTCACATTGAAGAGGCTTCTACCAGCCAGGGTTCCACCCCATCAAACTGGTATTGGACAGTGCAGTGGTAGTACACTGCATCAACAGAGGAGGATCCAAATCAAGTCATGTGAACCATGTCATGATAGCCATTTTCTCTCTGCAGCCAAAGTACAAATGGCATCTATCCTCCACTCATCTGGCAGGAGTAAAGGAACGTGATAGGCAGACGCCCTGTCGATCAGTCCTCTAGAATCGGAGTGGTCCCTGGACAGGCGCTCATTCCAGTGGATATGCCAAAAGGTCCCAGACCTCCAGGTGGATCTTTTCGCATCACAATCGAACCACAAGCTCCCTTGCTATGTGGCCCCCAACCTGGACCCTCTGGCTTATGCCACAGACACCATGTCCATAGATTGGAATCAGTGGAAGAAGATATACATCTTTCCTCCAGTGAATCTTCTATTGAAAGTCCTGAACAAGCTCAGGTCTTTCAAGGGACAAGTTGCTCTAGTAGGCCCGGACTGGCCCAAGAAC
Source organism: Macrobrachium nipponense (assembly GCF_015104395.2). Lineage (NCBI taxonomy): Eukaryota > Metazoa > Arthropoda > Malacostraca > Decapoda > Palaemonidae > Macrobrachium > Macrobrachium nipponense. The sequence goes on from NC_087214.1 coordinate 47,305,673, forward strand.
AATTGGTACCCTCTCCTTCTGGAATTGGGTCTCCGGCCTCAACGGATTCCCAATCCCAGACTGCCTCAGTCAGTACAAATGAGGACTGTGTTCACTTCCTCAGGAATTCGCAAAACCCTAACTTTATGGACTTTATGAAGTTCGCGGCTAAAAGAGATGCAAATATTGACCCTCAGAATATCCTTTTCTTAGAATCGGATAAAAGAGAATCAACATTGCATCAGTATGACGCAGTAGTTAAAAAACTAGCAAATTTCCTGAAGGAAACGGATTCTAGAACCATGACTAACAATTTGGCTATATCCTTTTTCAGATCCTTATTTGAAAAAGGTCTAGCAGCTAGTACTATTACGACCAATAAGTCAGCTTTAAAGAAAATCTTCCAGTTTGGCTTTAAGATAGAATTAACACTCTTACTTTTCGTCTATCCCTAAAGCTTGTACTAGGCTCAGACCATCAGAAAGACCTAGTTCAATTTCATGGTTCTTAAATGACGTTCTCAAACTGGCTTCAGATTCTGACAACGATTCATGTAGCTACTGACAACGATTCATGTAGCTATATAACACTCTTAAGGCAAACATTATTCTTACCGAGTCTGGCCTCAGGAGCCAGGATATCTGAACTTTCTGCTCTCTCCAGAGACTCTGGCCATGTTGAATTCCTCCCCTCAGGAGAAGTTCTACTATCCCCAGATCGTAGTTTTTTGGCTAAAAACGAGGATCCTTTAATGAGATGGGCCCCTTGGAAGATCCTCCCTCTTCCTCAAGACCCTTCTCTATGTCCAGTGACGACCTTACGAGCCTATTTGTCCAGGACATCTTCTAGGTCCTCAGGCCCCCTGTTTATAAGGGAAAAAGATGGCACCATTTCCTTAAAAGGAATCAGACAACAAATCCTGTATTTTATCAAACAAGCCAACCCTGATTCATTCCATAAGGTCCATGACATCAGGGCAGTAGCCACCTCAATTAATTATTTCCAACATATGAATTTTGATGATTTAAAGAAATATACAGGCTGGAAGTCGCCGACAGTTTTCAAACGTCACTACCTGAAATCCTTGGAATCTCTTAAATTTCCGGCAGTGGCAGCGGGAAACACAGTTTCTCCTGATGTGGCGGAATCACATGCTCAAAAACAAGCTGCAGAATCCCCCCCACATATACCTAATCAGTCCAGCTGCCAAAATCCACCCTCAATCACACTTTCTTCATTACACAACAAATACAGCAGGACAATTGACCTACACCTATACAAAACAAAACAAAAAACAAAACACATGTACCTACCAACACCATACAAAAACAAATGAAAAAACAAAACACATGTACTTACCAATAAATCCAGTTACTCAGGGCTATCCTGTGCTGTTCACTGGTTAAGGTCACTGGGACACCAACAACCACCACCAAGAACCACAACACCACAACAACCCAACACCAACAACAACAACCAAGGACCACAACAACAACCACGGAACACAACCACAACTTAACAACACAGTCCCATTCACTATCTCATCTACCCCTTCTAACTCTTGTCCGAACATCTCTCGTAACTCTGCCACCAAATCACTTACCTCATTTACACTCCTGCCAAACTCCCAAAGAGACTCATTCATACTGCCAACTACATCCTTACATCCTTACCACCTGATTCCCTTCCCAGTGAAACTTCACTAAACCCTGACAATTCAAACCCACACGCGCTATACGTATCATTCCTCCCCTCAAGGTCATCTGTATTTACACGCCTCATCCACCATTTTTACCCTAACACTAACCCCTTTATCATGTAGCTCACGTTTCTCCCTTTCATTCCCTTTCCTTACCTTCTTCCACTTCCTTCCATACTCAACCAACACCAACTGCCGATCTTCCAGACCCATCTGCTCACATTTATTCACCCTCAACCACTCACTCATCGCATTCTCCCGAACATACTGGGGTACTTCCTTCCTTCCACTTTAACCTCATCCACACCCCCATCTACTCGCAATTTCCCCAACACATAACTCAATCCACTTGGTCCCACTTCCAAAATCTCAAAAGGCCCTTCAAATTTCTCCCTTGCCTTATTCACATTCATTCTTCCTTTTTCAACCACCCCTTTCAACACCTTTTCTCCAACCCTAAAACTTTCAAACCTTTCACTCGCTTTCTTCCACAAATCTCGATCACTCTCTGACAGACCCAGCCGCGGCCTAACAATCCTTTCAAAATTCAACACATACTTACAAGGAGACATACCTATACTCTTCTGCAGTGTGGCGTTATATACCCAAACTACACGTCCTACATACATATCCCAATCATTATCGCCTTTACTCATCATTCGCAAAATCTCAGTCATCGTTCTAACAGTCCTTTCTGCCAAACCATTTGCACTGGGCATATATGGAGTAGAATACACATGGACAATACCCCATTCCTTCAAATTCCCACCCCACAAACTCAGGCCCATTATCACTTAACATTTTCGCCGGCTTACACACACACATAGGCAACATCACTTGCCCCACCATCCGTGCAACAGTTTCACTCCTCTTATCTTTGATGGGAACTGCATGGGCAAATTTACTCATATGATCCAACATCACAATCATTCCCACATGCCCCCGCACAGTCTTTGGCAACGAAACACAATCAATCACAAGCATTTCAAACGGCTCTTTCATCTGCAACCGCAACACAGGTGGACTCGCATGCACACACTGATACTTTCCCCTCTGGCAGTCTTCACACGTAACAGCCACATCCACACAAATCCTATTCAACCCAGGCGTACAATCTCTCTCTCATGCACTCCCACAACTTATTTTTCCCCATATGCCCAAACTGATCATGCACCAACAAACACATACTCACTGCTGACTCAACAGAAAACACAGGTGCATACACTTCCCTGTCATACACCCCTTCCTGATGCAAAAAGTACACTATGTTTTTACAAACCACAAACCGTTTAGCAATCCTCCTATACACACCCAACTCAGGTGGCCAATCTTCCACACGTACTCCCCCCAAGACACACTACCGCAACATACTTATCTCCAAGCACTTATCTTGCATTTCCTCAATCTCCTCACTCAACAAATCATTCTCACTTCTAGCAATATCAATTACCCCCCCCACAAAGTTTGCTACAAATGCACTACAATCCTGAATCCTATATCTATGCTTACATCATGCATCCTCAAAAAATCCATCCCTATCAAAAAGCAAGCTGGCATATCATTTTCTCCCATGATTATAAAGTTATGTACAACTTCCAAATCTCCTAACCTAACCTTTAACTACACCTCTTCCCAAACCAAAACACTTCCTTGTCCCAGCCCATGTATCCTCGCACTTGTACACCGCCTTTTCACTTCCCAATCGCATCAACCAAACCACAGTATTCACTATCATTTATTCTGACCATCGCCACCATCTTCCCTTGTGTCCCATGCACACACACATTCACTGCCACATCCACCCGATTATCCACATCACAGTCATCCTCAGCTACCTCCCCACTTCCATACTCCTGATTCAAAAACCCTTCATAGTCCCCTTTCCTAACCAACCAATTACAACCATTTTCCCCGCACTGAATCCTCAAAACCCCATGCTCACTGCCCATACTTATTCTCCCTCGATATTCGATTCGACCGGTCTATCCCATCCATAATACAAAAACACCTTTTACAAACAAATCAGCTACTGCTAACAGCAATTTACGCAACATTTCCTCTTCCTCACCTTGTTCCTCCGCATATGACACTCCCTTCTGCACTTCACTCATCAACCTCACTCGCTACTCATTCGAACTACCAGGTACAGTCGGCCACATATATAAGTAAACACATTTCAACCACAAGGGCTGGATGTGATCTGGTAACACTGGAACTGTGCCTCCAGACGCACGATGAAACCCGCCCCTCCACCGTGGCCACCGCCCTCCACAAGTCTTCCCCAAACATTTTTCCCTCCAACCTTCACTCCCACCCTTTAAAGCACACGTTTATAACTTCTGCTCCCTCTCTCTAATTTCTCCTTTAAGGAAAATAATTAACAATCTATTCTGTAGGTTCATTTTCTCATCATGTGGAGGCGAGAAAACCCGTCTGTTCAACTTTTGTCGTAATAATATTATTACTTGCTGTTACCGACAGAAGAATTAACTCTGTTTTCGTGGCGCTCTCTTGTAATAATGGGATTTAGCTATCTACCAATAAAAGCCTTGTCTATCAAATAACAGCATACCTACTACTCTTTAATTATAATTATAATATCAACAGCCGCATTCCAAATTCTTATTATTACAAAGACAACTAGCATAAGATCGTGTAGGACCTTACGTAACTCAAATTAAGCATGAAGAAATAAAGAAGGCATAAGTTGAGGAGAGAGAGACCTCCATAGGCCTAGAAGACACTGAAGGAGGAGAAACAAAGAGACAGTTATAAGAGAGAGGACAACAGCAAGAAGGAGGCAGACGGAAAGGAGAGACAGTGTAATAGAGCTGAGTGTGTGGCTGGTGTCACAAGGGGCACCATTACCCTCTTAAGTATAATGAGGGCATAGGTCTTGACTTGTCATAGGGGTTATTTTGGGAGTCGATTCTTCCTTATGGTCGGACGTTTGTTTGGTCACAACCGACTATCATTGGATCACATCCGACATTGGTCAAATTCTCGTATTTTTGTGCATGATTTTAACTGCTCGGATACGTTGACATTTATCGATGGCAAGCATGTGCGTTTTTGTTTGTGTTCCTCCTGCAGGTGAGAATTCCCACGTTAAGAATGTATTAAGTAATAATGAGATTATATCCTTTATATATATTATATATATTATATATATATCTATATAGTGATAATAGATATATATCGATAGATATATATATACTATATAATATTAATATATGTAACGTGTGGGATGGGTTAACTTATACACCCTGGGTGAGCTGGCAGAAATACAAGGAAGATTCAGCGCCGACCAATAGCTTGAAATACTGGAAGACGTGATGGTCCCAACTGTTCGAGCCATGGCATTTCCCTACCCAGAGCATTCTGTTCATTGCAAGTATGAGGAGTTTCATCTTGCAAATTGCAGTAATAGGGAAAACTCTGTTGTAGTGCTGGTTTCATTAACTTGTATTATTAACTTCTTCTATTTATACAGAACTTGTTAAAAATGTTAAAAATATATGATTGTACAAAATAATATAATATAATAATAATAATAATAAATAACAATAATAATAATAATAAATAAATAATAATAATACTAATAAATAATAATACTAATACGACTAATAATAATACTAATACAATAATAATAATACTAATAAAACACTAATAATAATACAATAATAATAAATAATACTAATACTAATACTAATAATATCTAATACTAATACTAATAATAATACTAATACTAATAATACTAATACTAATACTAATAATAAACTAAATAATACTAATACGAATAATAAAATACTAATAATGTAATACTATAATACTAAAATAATAATACTAATAATACTAATAATAATACTAAGATAACCTACAATAATACTACTAATACCTAAATACTAATATAATAATACTAATACTAAATACTATAATAACTAAATAACTAATAATAATTACTAATACTAAATAATAACCTAAACTAATAATAATACTAATAATAATACTAATACTAATAATACTAACTAATACTAATAATAATAATCTAATATAATCTAAATACTAAATAATTATTAAATAATACTAATACTAATAATACTAATATCTAATAATACTAATAATCATAATACTAATAACTAAATAATAATACTAATATAATACTAATACTAATAATAAATAATACTAAAATAATACTAATAATAATAAGACTAATACTAATAATAATAAAAGTAATAATAATAATTAATAATACTAAACAAAATTACTAATAATACTACTAAATAATAAAATACGAATACTAAATACTAATAATAAGAAATTACTAAATAATAAATAATAATACTTAATTCCTAATACTAATAATAATTACTAATAATAATACTAATCTAATAATAATACTTAATACTAATAATACTAATAATACTAATACTAATAAGATTAAAATACTAATACTAATAATATTAATAATAATAATACTAATAATAAACTAATAATAATAATACCTAATAATAATAATACTAATAACTAAGAAGAATACCAAATACTGAATAAATAATACTAATAAATAATAACTAATACTAATAAAATAAACTAATAAAATAATACAATAATAATAATTCTAATACTAATAATAATAAATAATCCTAATAATAATACTAATACTAATAATACAATACTAAATAATACTAATACTAATACTAATAATACTAATAATAAACTAATAAATACTAATACTAAATAATACTAATACAAATAATAAGACGAATAATAATACTAATAAAATAATAATAATAATACTAAGACTGAATAATAATAATAATACTAATAACGAATAATACTAATAATAAAAAATAATACTAATAAAGTAATAATACGAATAATAATAGTACTTATAATAATACTAATAATAATACTAATACTAATAATAATACTAATAATACTAATAATAACAATAATACTAATACTAATAACTATAATACTACTACTAATACTAATACTACTCTACTACACTACTACTAACTACTACTACTAATAATAATAATAATCAGCATTACCATTGCCTACTAAATTAATACCAAATGAATAGCAGATATTCTGTAGTTACAACACTCAGTGCCGAGTCGTTGCGAGTCAAAAAGGAAACAAAAGCCGTGAGAAGTTTCTTAAAACAAGGAAAAATCACCCTTGAACTTTGATGCCAGAAGATAGCGAATACCTCAAGAACCAACAACCATACAACCGATTCGTTCTCACGGAGCTCAAATGTTCTCTTCTGACTCGCAACAACTCTCATATTTTTACATTTTGTAACAAGTTCTGTATAAATAGAAGAAGTTAATAATACAAGTTAATGAAACCAGCACTACAACAGAGTTTTCCCTATTACTGCAATTTGCAAGATGAAACTCTACATACTTGCATGAACAGAATGCGCTCTGGGTAGGGAAATGCCATGGCTCGAACAGTTGGGACCATCACGTCTTCCAGTATTTCAAGCTATTGGTCGGCGCTGAATCTTCCTTGTATTTCTGCCAGCTCACCCAGGGTGTATAAGTTAACCCATCCCACACGTTACATATATATATATATTATATATATATATATATAAAGGATATAATCTCATTATTACTTAATACATTCTTAACGTGGGAATTCTCACCTGCAGGAGGAACACAAACAAAAACGCACATGCTTGCCATCGATAAATGTCAACGTATCCGAGCAGTTAAAATCATGCACAAAAATACGAGAATTTACCCAATGATGATTCCAATGATAGTCTTGTGACCAAACAAACGTCCGACATAAGGAAGAATCGACTCCCAAAATAACCCCTATGACAAGTCAAGTACATTATGCCCTCATTATACTTAAGAGGGTAATGGTGCCCCTTGTGACACCAGCCACACTCTCAGCTCTATTACACTGTCTCTCCTTTCCGTCTGCCTCCTTCTTGCTGTTGTCCTCTCTCTTATAACTGTCTCTTTGTTTCTCCTCCTTCAGTGTCTTCTAGGCCTATGGAGGTCTCTCTCTCCTCAACTTATGCCTTCTTTATTTCTTCATGCTTAATTTGAGTTACGTAAGGTCCTACACGATCTTATGCTAGTTGTCTTTGTAATAATAAGAATTTGGAATGCGGCTGTTGATATTATAATTATAATTAAAGAGTAGTAGGTATGCTGTTATTTGATAGACACGGCTTTTATTGGTAGATAGCTAAATCCCATTATTACAAGAGCGCGCCACGAAAACAGAGTTAATTCTTCTGTCGGTAACAGCAAGTAATAATATTATTACGACAAAAGTTGAACAGACGGGTTTTCTCGCCTCCACATGAGAAAATTAACCTACAGAATAGATTCAGTTATATTATTTTCCTTAAAGGAGAAATTAGAGAGAGGGAGCAGAAGTTATAAACGTGTGCTTGAAAGGGTGGGAGTGAAGGTTGGAGGGAAAAATGTTTGGGGAAGACGTGTGGAGGGCGGTGGAGGGGCGGGTTTCATAGTGAGTCTGGAGACTCAGTTCCAGTGTTACCAGATCACATCCAGGCCTTGTGGCTGAAATGTGTTTACTTATTTGTGTGGCCGACTGTACCTCTTCAACCAGACCTCTCCCTTCCAAGTCTTTCAATGCCAAAAACAAACATTCACACACACTGCCATCCCCTTCAAACCTCTCTCTTACAACCAAACCCTCAGGCACCACAATCGGACCCCAGTCACTCTTCACGACACCGTTGCCCCTACCATGCATCCTAGACATTGCATCAGCAATCACATTTTTACTCCCTGGCACATATTCTAACCTAAAATCAAACTCATTCAAATCTTCAATCGTCCTCGCGATCCTAGCATTCACACTCTCCTTCTTGATCATATACACTAATGGCCGATGGTCCGTCCGGATGATAAATTTTACCCCATACAAAAACACTTTCAACGCTTTCACACAAAACCTTATTGCCACAAGCTTTCTCAACCACCGAATACTTCCGCTCCGCTTTATTAAAAGCTTTACTTACATACGCAATTAATCTCAACTGTTCTTCCCCATTCACCTCTTGCATCTGTGCCAAACATCCTCCCATACTAACCTCGCTCGCATCAGTATACAGCTCAAGCTCACTCGCCTCCTCACTATAGTCTGGAAAAGCCAAGGTGACATCTCTAGCGGCCTCCTCTTTCACTCTCTCAAATGCTCCCACCATTCGCTCATCCCACCTTAGCTTAGTACAATTTTTCTTCCCTGTCCATTCCGTCAACGGCTTCCCTATACCCGAACAATCGCTAACAAACTTCCTCCCAAACTCAATCAACCCCAAAAACCCCTTTAACTCGCGCACGGTCAGGGGACGCGGAAACTCCCTTACCTTTCCCACAAACTTTTCACTCTTCCTTACGCCACTAGCACTTACCTTATGACCAAGAAATTCCCCCTCCCCAGCCAACCACGAACACTTCTCCAACTTAACTTTCACTCCAACCTCTTCCAACCGCTCTAATACCTTCTTAAGCAGCTCTATATTCTCCTCAACAGTTTCACTCGCAATCAAAATATCATCTATAAACACAGTCACCTTCCTTCTATCAAACCCAGCCAAAACCCCATTCATTGCCCTTTGAAAGGCAGCAGGCGTATTAGCCAACCCAAAACTCAATCGTTTATGGTAGTGGCAACCACCACTTGAAAAAGCAGTAACAGGCCTGCTCCCCTCTTCAAAAGGCATCTGGTAATAGCCCCTTACCAGGTCTAATTTGGTAAACACTCTCATCCCATGCATCTTGTACACACAATCAGACACCACATTCATCGGAAATCGCTCCTTCACAGTCACTTCATTCACCCTCCTATAATCTACACACATCCGCAGACTTCCATCCGGCTTACGTACAGGGACTATGGGGCTATTCAAAGCACTCCCACTCTCTCAAGCTCCTCCCACTGCTCCTCAATCTCTCGGGTAATAGGCGGGGAAAAGTGGCGAGGACGCTGATATACGGGGGTATCGTCTTCCAAAACGATCTTGAATTCGGGAAGCTTACCCCCAAAAATCCTCATCACCACGACTCAACGCAACCCGCCGATCCCACAACATCTGCATCAACCGCCTCCTCTCGTCATCACTAACATTCTCACTGACCTCAACTCTTCCTCTCAACTCCTCATACTCCCAATCATCACCTGTCTCACTTCAACATATCTTGCATCATCTGTACTCACCAACGTGTATAGCAACCCCACACAATCACCTTCACGTATACCCTGCACTCATTTTTTTCCTAACACTCGGCAATGAGGCTACAAAAACCCGCGGATTCTCCATATCCAAAATCCCGTCGTATATGTGCACACTTGCTCTTACCAACTTGTTCGCATCCACACCCTCAACCATGTATGTACACTTGTCACCTTTGACAATCCCAAGACTATCCGCTCTTCTTACCCTTCTTCTTTCTACTTACCTGTTTCCCCTCACCGCTATCCAAATCACTCTCAGCCCTTTCCCCAATGTATTCTGACCTAGTCTCATCCTGTCCATCACCCTTACTAACTTTCTTCCCCTTAGTCTTCTTTTCCTCAGCCACTTTCTTATTCTTGTCCTCAGATTTATCCTTATCCTGTGTCTTCCCCTTACCTATCACAACCGAATCCCCTTCTTCACTCGTACACTCATCCACTCGCTCTTTTGCTTCCTTTACCACTCCTGGCCCGTCACAAGACCCAGTAGGCCTACCTCCTACAGCTCCCTCTCCCACGAATCCCTTCGTCATTTCCTGCATCATCTCTTGCACTGCATTCATCATTGCCCCCAATTTTCCATCCATTTTCTCAACCATTCTCTCTTCCGCTCCTTTCACCTCTTCTTTCATTTCCACTTTTGCACTCCTTAACATTCCTCTCATTTCCTCTAACTCCCTCTTCTGCTCCTCACACACTACCCTCAACCTCTCATTCTCCACTTCCAGCCTTCCCTTAGCTTCCCTCGCACCTCAGCCTCTTATCTCCTTCAACCTTCCATCCTCACTTTCTCCATCAATCAAACAAACTCACTACCCAATTGCCCTGCAGCTTCGCCACCAAACAGTCCCTGTTCGGGCACCAAAAAAATAAGTGGGCGGAATCACAAGCTCAAAAAAACAAGCTGCAGAATCCCCCCCGCCACATATACCTAATCAGTCCAGCTGCCAAAATCCACCCTCAATCACACTTTCTTAATTACACAAACAAAGACAGCAGGACAATTGGACCTACACCTATACAAAACAAAACAAAACATGTACCTACCAACACCATACAAAAACAAATGAAAACACAAAACATGTACTTACCAATCAATCCAGTTACTCAGGGCTATCCTGT